>NC_133769.1:325909002-325932724 GCF_003597395.2 Chelonoidis abingdonii
GGTCGGCTGGGGTATTTATGCGGCACCATGGTGGCGCCACTCCAGGGGGCGCCCAGCCGGCCCGCTGAGTGTTGCTAGGGTAAAAGTTTTCTCCGACGGCTGTGCACGCGGCGCGCACACACCTTACTGGAATGGATATGAGCAACACATCTCGAAGAACAACAGTTACAAAGGTGAGTAACCGTCTTTTTTTCAGACGGTTGGTAGTGTACAGAAAGGCAGGTCTGATTGTGCATAGAGGATGTAACACTCAATAAATGCAGAAAAAATTTGAGTTTGGTGCTAAGAGGAAGCCACCGTTATTGAAGTGATAGCTGGAAGCCTAATTCAGTTATGGTGAAAAATAGACAATGCCACTGGATATCTCATACAATTCTACAAGTGGCCTGAGGACAGGCAAAAAGCATGGTGATTGTAATGATTAATAATCATAGCATCAATCCCTGTTTAGGGGAATGGTACCTTGAATTTTCCAAATGGGTATTCTAGCCATGAGGGACAGTACACAGGTTTTGTGTTCCCTGTAAAATTTAATCAAACAGAGCTTAGCAGTATGAACCCTTTTGGGAATCAGGAAAGGTAGAAATAAACATGGGACAAATACCATGCAGTGAAAAGAAAAACTCAGAATGCCCCAAGCTGGAGGCAGGACCCAGTAATGGACTGGTATTAAGGCCCCTTAAAGGAGTGCAGTACAATGAGCAGTTTAGACATGTAACTGTGTCGCTTAATTTGATTTCATTGCATTTACTAAATAGATTTTGTGTGTGCCAGAGCTTAGCCAATTGTATGGCAAAATGATAAAGGACTTGGTTAAAAATGCAAAAGTAAAGGCATTGGGATCAATTCAAAGATGAAGCCAATGATGTGGCAATGCGGTTTGGAGATGGAGATCACTCTGAAACCAGGTGGAGATTGAGACCATGTGAGAACATGAACTAGCCTTCTGGCACAAGCTGGCTATGGACATACTAAGCCTCATATATGAGCAAAGCAAAGAACTCCATTCATCAAGAAGTTTTGAATGTATCTAATATTCATGATATAGTTAATTTGTTTAGGAAAGTACAGCCTGAAGTGAATGAAGTAACCAACCAAACCAATGAGGATCATCAACGAGGGACAATAGCCAGGCCCATGATGTGCTATGTATGGAAGGTATCCATCAGACAAAATCAAAGCCACTCTCACTGATTCAGAGCAAGGTATATTGCCTTCTTTTATCACTACAGAGAAACTGAAAACTTGGTATGGCAAAGAGAATATTGATTGGTGTACAACAAAACCAAAAACCTCACAAGGGTCCGATACCATGGGGTAAACTGTGAAACAGATATGGAACTCCTTATCCCTCTCATGCTATCCATCCCAGTAATTACAGAACGCCAGGCTCATTCAAACCATTGATAAAACACTACCAGTAGGAGTACTGGAAGACACTGCAACTTGTAAGGTTTGAAAAAAGCTTGTTTTTCCTCTTCAAATCCTGAGGCAAGATAATTACAAGGTCTGGAAAACCCCAGACTTGTCCTGTTGCTCGCACCTGAGGGACACTTACATGTGCAGGTGTAATGTTTTACAGAGTTGCTGGCACGCAGGTTCACTTTGGGGGAACAGTCTCCCAACTACACAGTCTGGTTGAGATGCTGGGGGTACTGGTGAAGTAAAAACTGCTTATGCTGGGAATGATACATATTGTGTGGTGGCTAGAAGTAACCATTTTTGGTATGGATCCAAAGACTCTTATTTTGATTGTATTTCACACTGAAATTCACTGTAGACTTTATATCACACGTCCATTTTTTGTAATGTAACTGAATTACAGGCTGAATGCAGATGACAGGAGGAGGCTGCAAAAGCAGTACCGAAGGTGGGGCCTAGTATTTTCCCCTTGAGCCTGGATGTTAAAAGCTTAGTAGGTAGGAAGAGGGAATTCAGTAGTTAACTAGCCCTCCTGATGGGAATAAGCATACAACATGGGATTACATCCACGGTAAAAATTGTCATTCAGAGTTTTGGTAGTTGTCAATACAATTGTGGTAATTGTAATTTTGATTTTGTATTGTCAAGTTTATTAGTTGTACAAAATGCTGCAAAAAAAGAAAAAAGTAAAGTATGTTAAAAAACTTAATGTAGTAAACCTGATGTAGCATGTAGGTTTTTAAGGTGGGGAAAGTAGGATAACTCTAATTCTTTAATTTCATATTTATCTTAAGGAAATATGTGTTATAAAGAAAGGCCTTAACTAGAAGGTAGAAGGAAGGCCTTGAAAATAATAAGTTATAAAGACAGAAGGAATGTAGTAGGGAGGATGTCTGGCTCAAAGAATAACTAATGAGATAAGGGAAAGTTTCTAATAAGAAGGCTCTTACTGATAGGGGTGACTTCAGATGGTTTTAAATAAGAAAAGAAAATGTGTCTTAAAATGAGCCAATGTGGCCCTTCCCATCCCACATACCACTGTTATCTCCTGTGTGAATTCAGGTGCAATGGAAAAACTTGGTCAGTGAGAAGGAGGGAAGGAAAGGCTTTGGGGAGAAAGGAGGATGTAAATCTTATCTGGATGAAGACTGGAAATAAGGGTGAACTGTTTGAGACACTCTGTATCTCGAGGAAACACCCTGCTCCCCATGTTCATCCTTATGATTGTGTGGTATCAAATGCTAAGTTTGTCATGTCAGGTGTCTTTGGAAGGCTCATGATGCACTGACTATTGTTGTTATAGTGATGTTATAGGTTGTAGTTGTATATAGTTATGAGGCTGAAAATGTGTCCTCGTGGCTTAAAGCAAGCCCATGCAAAACTCTCTAGGAGCAGAGGTGCAGTTCACACTTCATCAGGACACGTATGGGAAAAATCCAGCCCAGCCTCACAGGAACAAAGGACACGGGCCTAGGCAGCAACAAAAGATCTGTTGGACTCTCGAGTGAGTCACTCCCATTCCCTCGGTCAGTTTTGGACTAAGAAGAGGTAATGCTCATCTGACTCTGAAGGGGGCGGAGGGAAGCCAAGAAGGAAGAAAGAAAATGATAAAAGGGAGAGATGTTTGCCATGCCCTCTCTCTCTCTCTCTCTTCCATCTCCATCTACAGACACCACTACCAAGCTACTGAAGAGCTGATCAAAGGGCAACCAGCTAGCCTGTGGTGAGAAGCATCTAAGTTTGTAGGAGCACTGAAAGTGTTAAGATCACCTTAGAATGATTGTAGAACCTTTTGATTTTATTTCTTTTGACCAAATCTGCCTTGTTATGCTTTGACTTATAATCACTTAAAATCTATCTTTTGTAGTTAATAAATTTGTTTGTTTTTTCTACCTGAAGCAGTGTGTTTGGTTTGAAGCATGTCAGAGACTCCCCTTGGGATAACAAGCCTGGTACATATCAATTTCTTTTTTAAATTGACGAACTCATATAAGTTTGCAGCATCCAGCGGGCATAACTAGACACTGCAAGACGGAAGTTCCTAGGGTTGTGTCTGTTGTAGGAGCAGTAGTGATCGGTATTCTCTGTATAACTATGCTATGCATAACCTGTATACTCAAAAGATCTGTTATATTTCCCCCACCCCCTTTTGTCTCCTCTCCCTCTCTGAATACCTGTGAAGTGACTTTACCCCTCCCGCTCCCTTCTGGAATGCTTGTGGGATGAATGGGCTGGTTGAACAGCTGGAAGATCAGAAAAGCTCCCAGGTAGACAAGATGTCTGGGACTCTAATTAGACAGCTCTCTCACACCCAATGCATGGACGCTGCATGGACACTGGCCGAGGTGGAGTGTGACCAACCAGATGTGGCCAAGTCATCACTAGTTGTAGGCCATGAGGAGCAGGTCCTTAAAAGGGGAAAGGGCCATGTGCTCAAAAGGGCACTCACAAACTTGTACCTCTCGTGAAGGCCCTTCGCCCAGACTGCCTGGCCAGTGGTTTGCTGCGTTGCATTCCATTGTGCCTCGAGAAGACTTACCTTCATCACACCGTCCATCGCTGTGCTGTGGGACACTTACCTTCAAGGATCCTGACATCTCCAGTGCTGTGCCTGTCCTGGAAGCGTGAGTATGTGAGCGTGTGTGTGACACTCCACCCCTTCTTTTGAGCTTAGCTATCAGTATAATAAATGTGCTGCTTTCTGCCAAACTCTGGTGGGTCATTAGTCTTCCCTAAGCTTACTAGCTGACCCAATTTTGGGTAACAGTGTCTGGGACCGGAGATGTTGGCTGGATGTTGGTTGCACAATCCATGCAATGGCTGGCCAAAAGTACTCACTCACGTAGCTGGGAGCAGCTTACATGCTAGAGGCTGGGTGTGGGGGTTCTCACAGCGGAGCAGGGTAAGGCTGGCTCCCAGAGTCGAGGATTGGAGTGACCTAGCAGATCACTGGTCCAGATAACACCAGGGGAAGGTCACGCTGTCTCAAATTGGTTTTTAGCTGAAGTCAGTACTCAGAAATGACATCACTTGCTTCTTGATGGTTATAAAAAGTAAACTCTGTTCGAGTTTATTGCTCATACCTGCCTGATCACATTGGAGCCAATCAACATAGGTTTAATCACCCCTGGGATTAGCCTGTTTGTAAGTATCTTGATCAAATGCTTATAAATGTTTTGTTACTTTTCAGATGTAGTAAATTGCTTATTTCTGAGGCTTTTTAGGCACGTTTAGAGCAACTGTATTAGTACGCTGGGAATTAATAAAGGAATTTATGGTTAAATTAGTGTTTGTTTTCCCATATTAATAATTTCAAATATTATTAATTCCAACACATGGCAGAAGGGCAGGAGCTGGACTCCCAGAGAGGGAGTCTGAGAGGCATTGAAGTGAGAGGAATGTAAAGGCAGGCCCAAGGGAGTCAGGAGTGGGCTTTTGTTTATACTTTTAAGCTGGGATTTTGTTAGCGGATTCCAGGGGCAGGTCTTCATAGTCCCAGCCCTGAGAGAAGAGAGAGTTTAAAGAGGCTGTGAGGGGAAGGACTGAGTAGGAAGAAATCCAGGGAAGCAGCAGCAAGGAGTTGGACTGAGCATTACTTCACTGCTGGTTATAGGGTCACTGGGCTGAAACCTGGTTGTAGTGAGAGGGCCCAGGTTTCCCTACCAGCAGTGGTATGGTGGTATGAGGCTGGAGAAGGGAACAAGGATGACAGCCCTCAGAAAAGGGAGTCAGGACCATGGACCCCAGAGGCATGGCCAAAGATCTGATAGAAGGTATTAGACATTGTTTCATTGGAATTCTTGTTGCCCTGAAAAAAGCGGATTAAATTGTGACCTGGCCAGAGTGCCAACTCATAAGAAGGTGGACCACTGGAAGTCCAGAGCAGCCATCAGAATGGGGTGCTCCTGGAAGGGGAGAGAGTTCCTACACCACCTCTGGCCATCAGGAGGCACTGCAGCAGTAAGTCTACTCCTTCCCAATGAGAATAAGGACATTGAAAAGAAACAAAATGATTTCTTTGTATTGGATTTTCACTGGAACGGATGTTGTGGAGATTAATAATCTTTTCAAGTAATACAGCTTAGGCACTGTCAGACTGAGGTGTCAAAAATTAGGTGTAAGAATAAAGTAATAAAGATCAGTAAGTCACCAGGACCTGGTGGTATTAATTTGAGAATTCTGAGGAATTAATTGCTGAGCAGCTAACAAAAAATATGAAATCTCATTAAAATCAGCTACTATACCAAAGGATTGGAAGCTAGCAAATGTTGTATTTTCAAAATTCACTAGGAATTATCCTCGCACTTATAGATCCATGCTTCAGTAAAAGAGAAATTGGTTGAAGAAATAATTAGATTTTTAAAAAGTACATACCAGCATGGCTCTGCAAAAGAAAATCTCTCTAGCCTACTAGAATTTTTTTGACAATGTCAACAAAATAGTGGACATAGGAGAAGACAAAGAGTTGGCATAATTTATTTGGACTTTCAATAAGCTTTTGAAAAAGTTCCTAACAAGAAGCTATTAGGCAAACTAATAAGTCATGAGTCTGAAGATAAAGTTTTACCATAGATTAGTAACTGGCTAAGAGAAAGAAAACAGAGTATCAATAAATGGTTAATTTTCAATATTGGGAGTGGTTAATATTAGGGTTCCTAAAAATCTGCCCTGGGGCTGGTTTTAATGCGTTAATAAATGATCTGTAAATGAAAGTAAGGAGGCTAAATTTATAGGTGACAAAGATTATGTTTTTCAAGATTAGGGACGATTGTAAGGAACTCCAAAGGGACCTACTAAATCAGGTGAATGGGCGGCATGATGGCAGATGTAATTCAGTATTGACAAATGGAAGGTAAAGTTAGTTGCAAGGAATGACTTTTAACTACTTACATATATTTCTGAGTTTTAAATTAACTGTAATCACTCATGAAAAAGATATGAGTGTCATTGTGGATAGCTCATTGCAAAATTCCTCCCAATGTGCAGTTATTAAACCCATCCCCCTCAATGCTAAGTTTTCTCTTAGTAGTGCTGAAAGGCAGCAAAAGTGAGAGTTCACTAAATTGTATTTTCTGGCCAAAATCGTATTAAGCAACCACTAGTTTTAATTGCCAAAATAATTTGGAGCCACTTTATCAAGCAATATTAATAAGATTCCTTGTATAAGATTTAAAATGTTTTTATAAAATAATAAAGACTTATTTGAAATACTTAAGTATCAGAGGGGTAGCCGTGTTAGTCTGGATCTGTAAAAGCAGCAGAGAATCCTGTGGCACCTTATAGACTAACAGACGTTTTGGAGCGTGAGCTTTCGTGGTGAATACCCACTCTTCAGACGCAGTAGTGGAAATCAGGGTAGTGGTATATATATGTAGCAAGGCACTAGAGGATAAGAGTTAGTTCAATCAGGGAGCGATGGGGCCCTGTTCTAGCAGTAGATGTGAAAACCAAGGAGGGAGAAACGTGTTCATGTAATTGGCAAAGTTACCATTCCACAGTCTTTGTTAATCCAAGCCTGATGGTTGTCAAATTTGCAGATGAACTGAAAGCTCAGCAGTTCTCTTGAAGTCTGGTCCTGAATTTTTTGCTGCAGGATTGGCCACCTTAAGGTCCCTGCTTATAGTGTGAGCCAGGGAGATTGAAATTGCTCTCCACACGCGTTTTGATATGCCATTCCTGATCTGCATTTGTGTCCATTTATCCTTTTCCGTAGTGACTGTCCAGTTGCGATTTGCATAGAGAGGGCATTGCTGGCTATGATGTTTGTATAAATTACATTGGGCACGTGCAGGTGAAAGAACAGTTGCCATGGTTAGTATGATATGATCTGCGTTTTTAAGGGTCCAGTGATGGGTCGTGGGAGATATGTGGGCAGAGTCGGCTAATCGAGTTTGTTTGCGGAATGGATTGGTTCCTGAGCCTAGAGTTACTATGGTACGGGTTTGTGCAGTGGCTGGTGAGAATAGTTTCCAGGTTGGCAGGTGTCTGTGGGGCAAGGATTGCCTGCACCCAAACCGTGGAAAGTTTGGAACATTGTCAGGATGGGTTGTACTGAGTCCCTGATATGCGTGAGATTTATTAGCTGGGGGCTGTATGTAGATAGGACAGCTGGAGTCCTGTTGGTTCTTCTTGGCTTTTGTCTTTGCAGTAGGAGGGCTTCTGGGTACACGTTCTGCCTGTTGATATCTTTCCTAATTTCTCGTGTGGTCTTTGTAGTTTGAGAATGTTGGTGAGATGATTTGTTAGGGTTTGGTCTGTCTGAGGGGTTAGAGCAGATGCGGTGTACCTCAGGCTTGGCTTGTAGACAATGAGTCGTTTGTGAGTGCCGGGGATGTTGAGCGGAGGATGAAGGTAGCATAGCGTCGGTAGTGTTTCGATAATAGGACTGGTGTTATGTGCCATCACTTATTTTGCCCATGGTGTCTAGAAAGTGGCCTCCGTGTAGAATTGTCCCAGGCTTGAGGTTGATGTGTGGGTGGAGTTTGTTGAAATCGTTGGTGGAATATTTTTCTAAGTCTGCTTCCATGTCAGATGATGAAATGCTTCAATCAATGTAGCGTAGGTAGAGATAGCGGCTGAGGTGACAAAGAGCTGAGGAAAGCGTTGTTCCAGTCAGCCATAAAAATATGACGATGTGGGCCATGTGGTGCCATAGCAGTGCCATGATTCTGGGATATATATGTTCATTAAACTTGAAATAGCTGTGCGTGAGTGAAAGGCACAGAGCTCAGCGCCATTGTTAGCTGTGGCATCATTCGGATACTGTTCCAGACAGCTGCTCGATTCCCAATCTGGTCTGTGTGGATTTTTGTGTATAGAGAGCCTCACATCCAGTGTGGCTTAGGATGTGTTTTCTGGGCCAGGGAGGTGACAGATGTGCAGGTGGTCAGTGTTCCTCAGGAAATTCAGTTGGGTGTCAACAGAAGATGAAGCTGGATGCTGGTCATTAGGGTCTGAGTAGGATTTCAATATTGCAGAACAGTCTTCAGTTGAGAGTGCCAATTGCCGAGATGATGGGCGCGTCCAGGATCTGGGTTTTTGGATCTGTGGTAGGTAGATGAATACCGTTGGTCGTGCTCTAAGGAAGTATGCGATTTTTCGGTTTATTAAGGGCCAGTGTCCTGATATGGTTCGTTCCTTGTTGTATTCCTCAGTGGATCTTGAAGGAAGTGGCTGTGGGGGATTGGTATTGGAGAGGTGTCTGCGCCCTCCTTTTTAGGTCCAAACCTGTTCATATTGACAACAACACCCTCGCTAATCCACCCTCTCTGATTTGATAAGTCAAGTGTGGTTTCTGAGGCTGTGATTGCAGGCGTTCTGCACATGACTTAGGTTTGAGGCAACGCGTGTTGTTTTTTACCAGCGATTTCTGCTTGTGGCACGTCCGGCCGGAAGCTTCAATGTATAGGTCCCAGACTTTCATTTCGACCCCTCAGGAGAGGTCCATGTGATTTTCTTCCTTCTGTGCTGTTGTGGAGGGGTACCTGTGCTATCAGTTGCACTGTTCAAGGTGTTTGTCCTGGACATATTCTTTGAGTCGTAGACGGCAAAGTAGGGTTCCCATAATCGCCACACCTGTATTCATTGTTGGTGGGTGTGGCAGGGCAGAAAAGGTCCCGAGATAGGGACCAGATTTTCTGTTCTGGGCTGAGTGTTAGGTTGGATAGTATTGACCGATATTGCTGGGTGGGTTAGGGTTCATGGTTGTTGGTTCCCATGTGGGGGCAGTAGGAGTAGACACTTTCCAGTCCTTTTTCCTTTGTTAGAAGGGAAGTGAGTGCTTTGTAATCTCCTGTCTTATTTTTAGTTGAAGTCCGTTTTTTTATGGGAGTTTGGTTATTAAATGAAAGTCTCCAGGTTGGAAGCTTCTTTTTGATGGTTTTCCTGTTTTGCTGTTTGTTATAGGATGCTGATCAGTGGTTTTCCTCATTTCTTTATAGTGGTGGCTACATTCTTCCTGCACTTGTGGTCTGTGTTATGTAGATAAGCAGTGGATTTTTGTTACCTTTAGTCCATTGGTATGATGTCATCCTCTTGCATGTGTGGAAGGAAAGTAATATACGCCATCCATATGCCAGGCAATGCCCCTCTGCTATGTTGGCATCGGCCAACTGACCAGGTCACTACGAAAGGCATAATACACAATCAGATATCAGGATGCAATTACAAAAACTGTAGGAAGTGAGCACTGTTCAAAACCTCCCTGCCCCACCACTATAGCAGACCTAGGTGGCCATCCTTGCAGCAAAAAAACTTCAGGAACCCAGACTTCAAAGAGAACTGCTGAGCTCCAAGGTTCTCTTGCAAATTTTGACACCATTCAAGCTTCTGGATTAAACAAAGGACTTGGATGCGTGAATGGTTCGCCAATTACAGACCAGTGTTCTCCTCCTTTGGGTTCACACCTCTACTGCTGAAACCAGGGCCCCTTCCTCCGCTGATTGAAACCAACCTCTTATCTTCTAGCTTGCTGCTAGCATATATATACCACCCCTGGAAATTTCCACTACCTGCGTCTGACGAAGTGGGTATTCACCCACGAAAGCTCACGCTCCAAAACGTCTGTTAGTCTATAAGGTGCCACAGGATTCTCTGCTGCTTTTTCTTGAAATACTTAGAGGTTTTTAAAGTACGAACATAGCTAAAAACAGATCAGCCGTTTTTAGTTTCAGTTCTGTTTTCTTTAGATGAGCTGTAAGATGAGCTGTTTCCCTAATTGCAATACATTGACTCTACCATTCGGAGGAGCCTGTGCCACAGAATGATAAACTGAAGTTATCAGGCAAAGCGTAGTCTTCACTTGTGAAACAGTCGGAACACAACCCAGAGGTCCCTGGTCAGTTCAGGTAAATACTAGATCCTGATTAGATGTATTATCTTTTTAGCATTTAACATAAGTTATTGTGACTTTTTGGACTTTGTGTTGGTTAGTTGAAAACCATCTATTCTTCAAACGAAGTGCCACTCACATTTTCTCAGTAGAATGCATAGTTGCTGAATATTTGAGGAGGAAATTGTAGCATTAGAAATTAGTTCTGCAACACTTCAAGCTGTCACACTTTCTGAAAGAGATGGAGTTTATTATCTTTTTGTGATGAGACAGTTCTGCTTTTGGTAAGTCTATTCAGTGTTTTCCTATTCAGTGTTTTCCTATCTGCTTTTTCCATTTCTCTGTTCAGGGCTAATATTTTTAATGCAGCAGCTCCTATGCATCTGTTTTTCTGAGTCATTAGGACTCAATTCTGTTGTTTTTAAAAAAACAAACATAAAGTTTCCATAACTTGGAAAGTTGTAGAAGCCCCGAGAAAAAATCTGCTTCTGCAGCTTTCTGTGACATGGAAGCCAGACAGGTTTTGTGCTTAACAGGATCCTTACGTTTTTAGATGATAGTGTTGGGTCATAGTTTCTGTACATCTAGTGAAACTATATTTCCATAATAGTAATCTTGATTTGATGTTTTCCACAATGGCAGCTAATTGCTTTTACACTGCAAATATTGCCATTAACCTATGTGGGTACTGTACCTAGTTTAAATCTGCACAAATAAATGTTATTTTACTCTTCTGTTACTAAGTCTTTTTATTTAAAACACAATATTTAAACAGGTACTTTAACTATTTTACTTTCCTTTGCTTCCATTTACACTTTAACTCCCCCTCCCAGTCCCCTGCATTGTGGGAATTTTCTGTCTGGCCAACCCAGGTTGGGTGCTCTGAGCATCAGTCAAATACAGGTTCACTTAAAAGAGAATGAACTGGGATAGCTCAGTGGTTTGAGCATTGGCCTGCTAAACCCAGGGTTGTGAGTTCAATCCTTGAGGGGGGCATTTAGGGAAGTGAGGATTGGTCCTGCTTTGAGCAGGGGGTTGGACTAGATGATCTCCTGAGGTCCCTTCCAACCCTAAAAATCTGTGATTCTGTGACTTTCAGAAGGGTTGAGGTAGTGTTGCTACTGTTGCCTGCTAACCTGTTCAATGGGGCACCCAGATTTGGAACCCTGTGTAGCAGCATTCTGCTGTGTCACTTAGAGCATTGGGTCGGGGTTGTATATATTATACAATATATTTGTGGACACACACACATGCATGTTTTGTACCTTAAACCTGAAAAATCTTGAAAGTAGTAGAAGTTTCTCTGAGAATTCTACTATTGAATATGAAGTATTTGTAATTTTAATACGTGAACATCTGTTGTATTTCTTTCCACAGTCTCTGTAAATGTGGGCTCCAATTCATCAAATGTTTATGCACATGCTTAGCTTTACTTGTATATGTAGTCCCATTGACTTCAATGGTATTACTCATGTGAATACTGTTAAGCAGGCAGGGGCGGCTCTGTGTATTTTGCCACCCCAAGCACAGCAGTCAGGCGGCTTTCGGTGGCACGCCTGCGGGAGATCCGCTGGTAATGCGGCTTTTGGTGGCATGCCTATGAAAGGTCCGCCAGTCCCACACCTTCGATGCACCCGCTGCCGAATTGCCACCGAATCCGCAGGACCGGTGGACCTCCTGCAGGCATGCCGCCTAAGGCAACCTGACTGCCACCCTCATGGCGACAGGCCGGCCGCCCCCCCCCCGCGGCTTGCTGTCCCAGGCACGCAGTTTGTGTGCTGGTGCCTGGAGCTGCCCCTGTAAGCAGGTGTGCGAGTGTTTGCACAATCAGAACCTTAGAGAGACCAGTACTCACTTTTGCTTGTTGGTTAAAATACCCTTAACTTTAGACTCTTTATTTTAAGAGGAAAATGTCAGCTTGGTTTCACAATACCCCCTTTCTTACATGTAAAAAGCTTATAATTTAAAGATGGGAGTCTCAATCTGAAAGCTTCTCTCAGTTAGAGTAAACTGCCATGAATACAGCCAAGTCGCTTTGAAAATGAGTTTCTCTCCCCAGTCAGGTTTATCAGATTTAAAATAGTTTTTAATAAGTGGTCACAGAATAGAACTCCAGTCAGGGGAGGGGGCAGTGAAATACTTTAGTTTTACATGTAGATTTTCTGATGTGATTTTAGTGACGGCTTCCTACCAAAATCAGTATAAAATGCTTGTTTGTGAATGCAGTAGAACCAGATATAACATAATTGACTCTAGATTATTTTAAAGGCCTGCAGTAGAATA
This sequence comes from Chelonoidis abingdonii, assembly GCF_003597395.2. Classification (NCBI taxonomy): domain Eukaryota; kingdom Metazoa; phylum Chordata; order Testudines; family Testudinidae; genus Chelonoidis; species Chelonoidis abingdonii. Next base: position 325,921,538 of record NC_133769.1, read on the forward strand.
CTCCTAAACCTAGCAAAATTACTTGTTGCTGAAAATGGGTGCCAGCTATGGGTGTAGTTGAACTGGCATTAATCACAATTTTATGTCAAACTGTAGCTAAGGACAAACTATATATTCAATACAGCTTCAGAAATTGTGATCAAAGCCTGCTTGGAGCAGGTATTTTGAGATAATTGTCCTTGCTCCAAATTCTCCAGCTGAACCATCATTGCTCCTAACACAGTCTCAAATATGTAGGGCAAAACTGGGGCCCCTCATTAACAAAACTGCACCTCTGAAAAGATGAGAAGGTGAGTTTCTGTCATTACATTGTCTCAGGAAGAAGATCAAGGTGACTTCAGTGAGCTGAAAAGCAAAGAAAATGTACTTGACCTTTATCATTTTTGTATAATACATCAGGAAGGTCTCAGAAAGACAAGGCCGGTTTGCTGCATTTCACAGAATGTGGAAGTTTCTTTACTGAAGGAATCAGTATCCTCAAAGGAAGATTTATTTCTCAGTGATTCTGCTGTGATAGGATACAGTTGGTTTATTTAATGCAGAAATTGAGGTTTCTGCTTTGGGAGTGAGTCTCACCATCTTCTACAGTAGCCATGGGCTGCGGGTGTGGTAGACAGGGGTAGGCTGTGTCTTCCCAAACAACCTAGCATGGCCGCGCCCATGCTCTGCCCCCAGCCAGGCCCCCCTGCACTTTAGCGCTCTGCCTTTGCTGGTTCAGCCTGGCTGGTCTGCCTCCTGCAGGGATGCAGGGAAGCTGGTGCTAATGCTGCACTGCTAGGAGCACTGGGACTGGCCACCCCACCTCCCTCAGGGAGGCAGGGTGGTCGGGAGCACTGGGGATGGCTGCGTCGCTCAGCTGCCCGGAGCACCAGGGTTGGGAGCACTGATGCCTGGCACATCTCCCTTTAGCTACCCCATCTCTGCACCCTGAGCTACCCCCCTGCCTGCACACAGCCCCTACCTACCTCTTCCTTGCACCCTGAGCTACCCCCTCCCTGCACACAGCCCCTAGTTACCCTCTCCCTGCACACAGCCTCTAGCTACCCCCTCTCTGCACCCTGAGCTACCCCTGTGTCTGCACACAGCTCGTAGCTACCCCTTCCCTGTACCCTGAGCTACCCCTTCACTGCACACAGCCCCGAGCTACCCCCTCCCTGCATTCTGAGCTACCCCCCTGCCAGCACACAGCCCTTAGCTACCCCCTCCCTGCATCCTGAGCTACCCCTGTGCCTGTACACAGTCCCTAGCTGCCCACTGTCTGCACTCTGCGCGATTTTCAATTTTTTTTGAGCTGAACCACCACCACACACAACCCAGATAGGCTGGGTGGCCTGCTGAGGTGAGTCAGGGGGTGGAGGTGACACTGCCTTCCTGGACTCTGCTGTGTGGAGCTGAGTCAAGTCTCATTGGCCCCTACCCCCCAGAAATAGAAGTCAAACTATAACTATGCCTGAGGGCCTGGCCTTGAGCCCCGAGTCCCCCGCCCCCTTTCCTGCTGGGCCCTGGAGTTTGTGTAGCCCTGTTGAGGGGGGCTTCAGAAAGAAAAAGGTTGAGAACCCCTGCTTTAGAAATCACACCCTCACAGAGTGCATTACCCCACCATGCAAAGAAGCCCTTAGTTTAATTCTGACCCTTTTCCTGGCTCCCATCTAATTGTTTAAGTACTTCCACTGCTTTAAAAATAAAAAATGAAGGTGATCCGTCAGTAACTTTCTACGGAACATGCATTCAAAGGTGTGAAACATCAGCCAGCTACACTGGACAAGTGCATTTGCTGAATTTACTTGATATACTGTGAAACTGTTAACGCTGTGAGGCCTGGTCCAAATTACAAAGTTAGGCCAACATAAGTCTCCTTGTGTCAACCTATCTGTGCATATGTGTCTACATTCCAATTTGTCTCTGGCTGATATAAGCACCTTGTAATGGTGACACAGTAAAACGACCTTCCCCAAACAGTGTGGAGCTGTGGTAACTTACTGAGCTTGATGCAGGGGGAGTGAAGACACTGCACAACCTGTGTCGACTTTAACAGTCCTCTAGCGGCTGTCCCACAATGCCCCATTCCCTGGACACTGACCTCTCTGTCACAATTGTAAGCACTACTGCCTATGGGTCATGGAGACTGGCAGCAATCCCCCCTTTTAAAGCCCACTGCATATTTTTGAAATACCTTTTCCTGATTGCCCATCTTGGCATGCATATCTAGCAGCTCTCCCTTGTGTACAACTGTCCAACCAACCATAACAGCTCTACATACTAGACACATTCCTGCCTGGAGCGGACAGGAGATTTTGGATCTCCTGGGCCTGTGGGGAGAAGAGGTTGTGTAGGCACAGCTACGGGCAAGCTGTGGAAGTGTCAACATTTATGAAAAGATTGTCTGGGGATGCAGGCAAAGGAGTGTGACGGCTCAGCAGCAGTGTTGCATGAAAGCAAATGAACTGCGGCAGGCATACCACAAGGCCATGGAGGCCAACAATCAAACTGGTGCTGAGTCACATACCTGATGCTTTTATAGAATCATAGAACAGGAAGGGACCTCGAGAGGTCATCTAGACCAGTCCTCTGCACTCATGGCAGGACTAAGTATTATCTAGACTATCCCTGACAGGTGTTTGTCTAACCTGCTCTTAAAAATCTCCAATGGAGATTCCACAACCTCCGTAGGCAATTTATTCCAATGCTTAACTATACTGACAGTTAAGAAGTTTTTCCTAATGTCCAAGCTAGACCTCCCTTGCTGCAATTTAAGCCCATTGCTTCGTGTCCTATCCTCAGAGGTTAAGAAAAACAACTTTTCTCCCTCCTCCTTGTAACAACCTTTTACCTACTTGAAAACTGTCATCATGTCTCCTCTCAGTCTTCTCTTCTCCAGACTAAATAAAACCAATTTTGTCAATCTTCCATTATAGGTTATGGCAAACTGCAGGCTGTACTTGGTGGAGACCCCACTGCTACCTTGCACACTACTGTGGATGTCTCCAAGGAGCCCAAGCCACAGGTCCCTGCCATGAACTGGAAGGAGGAGGAGCAGGAGAGAGGTGACATTCAGGGGAGTCCACCTATGCCAGGACCTGTCTGAGACTCCTGCATGGTCTAGCCAGTCCTGCCAGCTGAGCATGGACTAGCCTGTTGAAGGGGAAGGGACCTCAGGTAAGTGTATGCCTGTATTTTTCCCCTTACACTGTTTAAATGTAAAAATGGCACCTGGCCCATCCCCAAGTTTACAATACACAGGTATCAACTTTTCATTGTTTTACTTGTACTAGAAAAGGTAGCAGTATAACGAACAGAGGTAGGGTTGGTATCTGCTGTATATGTACGTGGGGATAGATGCCCCTTGCATCCTCCTGAGAGATCTCGATGAAACTTTAATGGAAATACTCTGCAATCCTCTCCTGAGGGTTTCTAGGGATTGGGTGCCTTATTTCTTCCTCTGTGGTAGGACACTCTCCCATGCCATCCTGTGATGAGTTTGGCTGTCTCTTTTGCAGTAAATAAGCTAGCGGCATACGGGCCCATGCGGCTTCAGGACACCAGTAGCAACTGTCATCTCTGTGCCTTTTGTTGCCCTCAGGAGTAAGATAGCAGCTAAAATCACCACTGCCTATGGAAAATAGTGCCAATATTCAGTGCCATTTCACTATACGCGTACCCATGGAATAGGGACCAGAATTTTATTGTTTCATACAACTGAAATTCCCTGCCTCACAGTGGGCCATACTCACCCTGATGGGCTGGAGAGTGGTGCTGTGCTCCAAAGCTGAAGTGTCAACAACCATGTCTTGTAGTAAAAGTTTTGTGGGAATAAAGGAAGGGAGTTTTGAAACTAACCTTTCTCTCTCTGTAAGCCCAATGATAGATCTGTTTTTTAATCATGAGCTGTTGCTGTTATGGGGCCCTTCCACACCCACAGAACACTTGACCCTGATGAGGAGAAAAGAGAGGATTAGGGAGGACATACTGAGTGAGGTCCTGCAAGCTGGTGCTGCGTTGGACTGTGAACAAAGTGCCTTGAGGGCTGATGGCATGGAGAGGGAAAAAGTGGACAGAAGAAAGCCCGAGAATGCCAGCAGGGAGAGGGAGAGATACACCAAGACTTAATGGGTCTCTTCAGGGAGCAAATTTAAATGCTGCAGACCCTGGTTGACAAACAGGTCCAAATATCCCAGACTCATCTTTGCAGATCTTGGAGAACTCCATAGTAGAAGTTCCCTATACCCCCCCAACATACCACATGGCATCTTGGGCTGCATCCCTACCCTTACCACTCCACAGGGGGGGACAGCAAGGAAAACCACAGCATCACACATACACTGACCCATGAGAACCACGGCTGGTGTACATGTAGCCACAACGGACTACATTTGTACACTCAGATGGGCAGAAATGTCAAGTCTAGTGGTTAGAGCAGGAGTTGGTAGCCAGGAATAGGAGCCCAGGGTCAGAGATGGAGTCAGAGGCCAGATGCCAGAGCTGAAGTCAGAAGTTAGGAATTGGAGCCAAGGGTCAGAACCGAGTTACCTGGAGTGAGGCAATACAGGGGCAATTCTGGGCACAAGGCAGGAGCAGGAGCTATCACAGCCATGAGTGAATGCTTTGAGAAGCTGCCAAAATACTGCTGCTGGTGGTCTTAAGGCTTGATCTGATGACTCTTCCCACCAATCAAGCAGTGTGGCCACTGGGCAGTCTACTGCATGCCAGCTGCATTTGTTATATTGCCCAGAGACTGGTTCTGCTGCAGACCCTGATTCCTAACAACACCAGTGATATGAGTTAACCAAAGTTTGTAGTGTAGACACGGCCTTAGTCTTTTAAGTTGCTGTAATTCTGTAGCTGAACAACACCCTTCTTTTCTCACTGCTTGTCTTCCATTCTGTTTGGCTGCAGACTGGACATGATGGTAATGTATCTGTTTGGGTTTTTTTTAAAGATGTCTTTGCAAAACAAAGGGCTATATACACTGTCATCCTCCCCCCTTCCCCTGTTCCCTCCTCTGCAAGAAAGTTCAGATGCTGAAGAACAGCAAAACTCAAATTTGCAGTTTCTCTAGCACGGATGTGTATTGTCTGTAGTGAGGATGGTCATAAAAGCCAGGGCTCTGAAATAAAAGTGATAATTTCTGTCTCAGTTGTTACCTTTTCTTGTTAGTGTTCTGCAACATGATTATGGTGAATGGTGGTGTTTCAAATAAAAAATATTGACTGCTACTGGCTGATTTGTAAAAGACAGAGGCTTGACTATTGGCTAGTGCATAATTCCTCTTTTGCTAACTAGCTTTTGTGATATTAACATTATTTTGTGACATTCTGGTGGAAGCCTGAAGGGAGGAAATGTTATAGTTCTTTCACAATTCATTAGTTTGTAGGTGTCTCTGTTATGATGTTTACACAATGAATGACTCATAAGCTAAATGAATATGCCAACTAATAGTGTAGCCTATAGCGAAACCTGATGCCATTACATAAAAGCATGGCAGTTGTTCGTACTTGTGCCATTACTTGATGAAGTACTCCACACTGGAAATGTGCGTGCTGTAGGTTACTTAAATGTTCTGTGTTTTTATAAGATTTTTGTGAAATATGTAGTGTTTTACAATAATGGATTGGCCTCCTCTTCTCCACTCTTTATTGTACTATACGCCTTATTGTTCAGTTTAAGTTCTACAGCTCTTTTAAGTGCATAATTTGGAACTGAGTCCTGATCTACACTGAAAATTTACATCTGCATAGCTGCATCTCTCAGGGGAGTAAAAAATCCATGATCCTGAGAGACGTCGCTATGCCACCATAACCCCAGGTGTAGACAGTGTTAGGGCCTGGTCTGCACTAGGAAATTAGTTTAGTATAATTATGTTGCTCAGGGGTGTGAAAAATGCACACCTTTTAACTAGCTAGCTTAAAACGATTTAACCCCTGGTGTAGACAGCGCTAGATTGATGGGAGAATTCTCCCATTGACCTAACTACCGCCTGTCGGGGAGGTGAATTACCCCTAGGGTGACCAGACAGCAAACGTGAAAAATCGAGACAGGGAGTGGTGGGGTAATAGGAGCCTATATAAGAAAAAGACCCAAAAATCAGGACTGTCCCTATAAAATTGGGACTCTGGTCACCCTACTTACCCCTGACGGGCGAACCCCTTCCATTGGCATAAGTAGTGTTGTCACTGCAGTTTTGCCACTTTAGCATTTTAAATGTAGACATAAAGAATGTACCAGCATTTCTGAGGGCTTGTCTACACTACCAAGTTTTGTTGACAAAACTTATGTTGACACCCAAAAGTTGACAAAACAAAAATCTCCAAGGGGTGTTCACACTTGCTCCCTCTGTCTACAGATCATGTCCACATTGGGGACACCATCATCGACAGGGTAAGCAATGCACCGTGGGTATGTTGTATCCCACAGTACAGTGTTGTGGGAAGGAAGAGCTGATCGCTGCACATCTTGGAATTCTCTCCGAGTTCTCCCACAGCCGCCTCAGCTGCTGAGAGCAGCATCATGAGTAGCTCTGTGAGCTCTCAATGCTGAGGAATGGCAAAGCAGCACAGCAGTCTGTCCCCCTTCACCTGCAGCAGCAGTCTGCCTGCTTCTGTGTTCCTAGTGCAGGACAGAACAAGAGCATTTTCATGATTTGCTCTTTGAACTGAGCAAGCACACAGATACTTCCTGGAGCTTTGAAAGGGGAGGGGCGCATGCCTGCAGGGCCGCAGAGATCAAAACACTGAGCAGAGCAATCAGGGCAGGCATTGTGGGAAACTGGCAGAAGGCAGTTCTGTCGATAAAACAATCCAGGGCCGTCGGGGGTGGGGGGGCAAGTGGGGCAATTTGCCCCAGGCCCTCAGGGGCCCCCACGAGAATATAGTATTCTATAGTATTGCCACTTTTTTTTAAGGAAGGGGCCCCTGAAATTGCTTTGCTCCCGGCCCCCTGAATCCTCTGGGCAGCCCTGAAACAATCAGCAGTGTCTACACTGACTCTTTGTCGATAATAAAGGGAGGGGAAAAGACGACAGTCTCTCATAGGGGTGGAAGTTTTTTGTTGCCAAAACTGGGCATTTTTCACGACAAAAGTCCCACTGTAGTGTGTGTGTCTTGCTGTTTTGTTGCCAAAAAGCAGTTTTTGGCGACAAAACTTGGTAGTGTAGACAAGGCCTGAGGGTAAAGCAGCAGCAGTTTCCTTCCCCCACTCCTTTTAAAGGCTATTTCATGTGTGTTGATAAAATTAAATATTAAATTTCTTGTAACCTATATCTTTATAATAATGCTGACTGATGTAAATATCTTTATTTGGCAAGTTGGCAGCATGGATCTAAAGATACTTTTAATGTGGAAACACTTGATACCGTATCTTGCTATTTATCTTAGTTCTCATTTAAGCTCTGCTTTTCTTGCTTGCTGATTTAATTTTTTCTAGTTTTATTAAATAAAAATCTTGATCTCAAAATTGTAAAACAAGTTCACCTATTTGGAATACTTTATGTAAACAGTTTTGCGTTCCTGTAATATACAGCACATACAACCATGTTGCAGCACTGCAAGAAACAGGCTCAGAACAGGTTACTGGTCCCAGAATTTACATTTCTAAAATATTTCTTACACAAAATATCATTATATCAGATATACCTGTTTAGACTGCAAGCTTTTTGCAGCACAGATGGTGTATTCCTATATGTCTGTATAGGGCCTAGCACTTTTTGGGCACTGTAATATCAATAATTACCAGAAAGCAATGATATTCTTCAGTTTTTAAAAGTGATTTTACAAATATGATATCCTGGGAACTCCTGTTCCAGGCTACTGTATGAATCTCAGACAGCCCTGTGATGGTTGCAGTATTAGTCTAACAGCCAGATTTATGAAGAGGTCTTATTAATGAGTTAGGGCAACCCATACGCTATAAAAAATGTATTGCTACAACATGTTAGGCACAAAGCTGGTGGTCATTATCACCTGGTGGATGTAGATGCTGGAAGTGGTGCAATTTTTATATATCACATAATGTTTAAATGTTATACGGCAACCAACCTGAAAAAAAAAATCACAAAAAGGCTATAACTCAACAATACATAGTCTAATTTTCACCAAAATTTGCAGAAAGCTCCTCAACACAATTGACAATGCAACTATGTACTCAGAATAGGAGTGTTTGGGAAATACTTAGCCACAAGTGATATTTTATGCTTTCTCCTTTTTTGCCTTCAGTTAAAGCAGAAATCTGTAGTCACATGACATTCTGAGCTTGTTTGTGCCATGTTTCAGTGTGGTTATGTGAACTATGCGAGATGGGGTTGTGTACATGTAGCAGAAGCCAGACTTCTAGAGGAGAAACCACATAATATAACATGCCCTAATAGATAGTCAGGGAACAGTATACCATACTGCCAGACCCTTCAGTGGCGTACAGCATGACATAGCCATTGAGCAATCTCTCAGCCAGGATTGTGTGAAGCATCAGCATCTTTACACAAAAGATAAGGCTCTGACCATGCATTTCCTGACTGCACATTTTAAGGCAGCTGTAACAGTTACGACAAAATTAATGTGTAGAGTGCATCCTTGAGCACAGATCTGCACAAAGAAGCTACCACAAAGCTCAGGGTTGCAGATGAAACTGCTGTTGAAGTTATTAAAAATTTTGTGACTGAAAGAATGGCAAATACTTTTAGCATTGAAGCTGGATCAAGCCCAGACAACAGCCAGCCACTTGTGAACATTGCAACATCTGCTGAGGCCCTACCTGAAAGTGCAGGAAGTTTGTGCATAAGAGAATGGCACACAAGAAATGAAGCCATTTGTAACCAGTATGCTCCAAAGGGGAGAGGTAGCCCTCTTTGATTCCATAAAAAGGCATAATGTCAAAAAATTTGCTAATCTCAATAAGCCAATCAAACAAAAGAAGAAGCAGACAGCACAAGCAATAACTGTTAATTGTCAGATATTGAGCAAGTGGACAATTATTGCCCAGTCCAGAGATGTTGATATCCAAAGTTTGTTGAAGTATGAGCTGCCACCTGTCCAGCTTTCCCTCTTCATTTTGGTTGGATCTCTAAGAAAGCCCTAAAAGAGCAACACACTGTCATGGCAGGAGAAAAATTAAAAAAAAAAAAAAGTAGATAAATTCATGGAGAATAGGTCCATCAATGGCTATTAGCCAGGATGGGCAGGGATGGTGTCCCTAGGCTTTGTTTGCCAGAAGCTGGGAATGGGCAATGGGATGGATCACTTGATGATAACCTATTCTGTTCATTCCCTGTGAGGCATATCCCATTGGCCACTGTCAGAAGACAAGATACTGGGCTAGCAGTTTGCTCCAGCACTACTAGTTCTGTTGCCTCAGTTTCTGAGAGTATCTCATTTTTGTTATCAGGAAAGATCAGGCTCATGGTAGGAATCTCCCCAACATTCTCACTAAAGAATTGTTTATTCCTTGCCCCCCATGCCCTTCTCCCATGCCAGAGGTTCTGTGTCTCCCCATTCTTCACCTTTCCCTCCATGCCAGGGTTCTGTGGGCCCTCCATTTCTCCCTTTGCAAAGTGCCAGGGTCCCCCATGTTACTCTCCTCCCATACCATTGTCCCCCGTAATCGATAAGGTTCTACCCATTGACAGGGCCGGCGCTATCATTTAGGCAGACTAGGCAATTGCCTAGGGCGCCAGGATTATTCGGGGGGCGGCATTTTGCTGGGGGGGGCGGGGGCAGGCTGCTCCAGTTGACCTGCCACAGGCATGCCTGCAGAGGGTCCGCTGGTCTACGGCTCCGGTGGACCTCCCGCAGGCATGCCTGCGGCAGCTCCACCAAAGCCACAGACCAAAGGACCCTCCACAGGAATGACTGCGGCAGCTCCACCGGAGCTGCAGGATCAGCGCAGGGGGCGGCGAAATGGCAGTGCGCCTAGTGCGTGAGAAACCCTAGCGCTGGTCCTGCCCATTGATGCCTAGAACACTCTCTGAAATGTTGGAATTGTGGCGTTCAAAAGCTGTGTTGCATCCACACAGAGAAATGCCATCAAGGTGAGTAGAAGGCATACAAGCTTGGCCAATTGACTAACTTATTTTCATTATATTTATAGACTTTTATTTAATTGGGAAACCGACACAGTAGCTTTCTCTCCATGCTGTTGTCTTACTGGGTTTATTACAAAGAAGGGAACTCCCTTCTGGATACAGTAGGTTTTGAAGTGAGCCAGAACTCAGTGGCATGTTGTACTGGCACTTCTATGGTGCCCTCAGAGGTTTTAACCTTTCATTAAAAAAAAAAACCATTCTAACTCTTTTTGATGAAAAGAAAAGCTTCAAAATGTGAATATATGTGGTGCTGTTTTCTTGAATCTTCAGATACAGATCGAAAGAACAGTCCTAAGAGAGGTGGCAACTGACCCCCCCTCCCCCAGTTAATTGTAACGGGTTACTAACTGAAGCTTAGTAACAATGAAAATGTCAGCATGAACTATTAAACTGTGGATCACTTTTGTAGAAACCTCAAATCTCTCTGAGATCATGGCCTGAGGGATATTGAAAAGTGCTGAAGCCAGGTTTAGGCTTTTCTTTGGTGGCATAGGACCCCATAGCTATTGACGAGCAACTGGGATTTTAGGATTTCTTGCAATGCCTGTTATTTGTGTCTCTCTCCTGTGTGTGTGTGTGCATGTGAAGAATGCTGAATATGTCAGATTTCTCTTGTGTTTTTATTAGTTATTCCTCACCAGGGTCCTCTCCATGCTGGTTGTGGCCCTTGAAGATTCTCTGTTTTTTCCCCTGCATTGCACAAGGCTCTTTTCATACCAGCTTCCCTTGTGAGAAGGGCTAGATGCAATTCTCTTTGGAGCCAATTAGGGCTGTTCCTATGAGTTGACATGAGCAACTCATTCCCTTCTAAGAACAGAGGATGAAATTCACCATTGTGCAGCGGGTCTACACAAGCCGTTATGCACTAATGAAGTCCCACTTAAGCCCTCTTGCTAGGCAACATTTACATAGTGTTTAATGGTGCCTAGAAAGAAGGCTGATATTTACACCAGCGATACCATCACAGGACTTAACCAGATCAGCCACAACATCACCAGTTCATTCACTTGCATGTCCACCAATGTTATATGTGCCATCGTGTGCCAGCAATGCCCCTCTGCTATGTACATCAGCCAAACTGGACAATCCCTACATAAAAGGATAAATGGACACAAGTC
>NC_133769.1:325932914-325974457 GCF_003597395.2 Chelonoidis abingdonii
CTTCCTCTGGAAATTTCCACCACATGTGTCTGACGAAGTGGGTATTCACCCATGAAAGCTTATGCTCCAATACTTCTGTTAGTCTATAAGATGCCACTGGACTCTGTCGTTTTTTACAGATCTAGACTAACACAGCTACCCCTCTGATACTTAATCTATACTTGACCATTATTTCTATTCAACTGCATCTTTTATATTTACATATTTAGGTCCCAATCCTATCATTGAGTCTGCGCGAGTGGACCCTTGTACCCATATAGAGCCCAATCAAGTTAGAGGGACTCCAAATGAGCACACAAATCTGCGAAGGAGATCTCAGTGCAGAATTTGGGACTAAATGTTATGTTTCATCTCTGAGTCTGTTTGCCTAAACCATCAAGGTTATCTTGTAAAACAGCATTGCCCTGATGAATCTTAGCCACTCCTTCTACTTTAGTATAATCACTAAACTGTATACTCCACGATATTGTCAGTCATTTATTCTGGATACTTGTGGTTACAAGATTTGATTTGTCTAAGTTGCCAGAGACTTTTGATCACTGTGATTATTGTGTTAGTGTGTTGATGCGTAGCTACTTCTTACCTGAGATATGGCAGATGACTACTGCTTTTAATAGCTGCAGTTTCAATCACAGTAACCATATCAATACAGTTGTATAGCTCATGCTATGTATAAAAGTGTTTATAGATTTGTTTCTATATACCGTGTACATGGACTTCATATTTTATATTTTGGGCTTTTTATGGTGTACTATTTTCTGTGGTCTATTAATAAAAGCTTCCCGTATGATGACAGACTGTGTTTACACCAAATAAAATAAATACAATAGAACACTGAGATTTGCTATCTTTCAGTGCACACTTGTTGCTTTTCTGCTTTTTGTGGAGATGTGTACATGCTGCATTATCTGGCTGAGAGTGAAAATGTTTGCATTTTACTAAACCACAAAATAGGTTGCTTTTTGTTTACAAGTGCTGGTCTCTGAACTACTGAGTTTGAGGCCCTTTATAATTTTTTTGAGTACTAAATGAAATAGCTATGGTGCTAATAAGAAGAGAAGAAAATTTCATCAAAAAATTAAAAATATATTTTGAGAAGAAACTGCATACATTCCATCTATATTCAAATTTTATACTTTTCTAAAGATCACATTGAATAGGTAAAATGATCTCCAAAATGTTCAGAATAATTTAAAATAAGATTAGATTGAACTCATCTCGTCTGCAATGATGATGCAGAATTATTTGGTTTCTTCAGTCTTTCCTAGGGCACTTATCACATTAGTATCTGAGAGCCTTAAATATGTTTAGTTAATGTATCTCCATATTTCCTCTAGAAATAATAGCATCATTAGTCCCATTTTGCAGCTGGAGAAATTAAGACATGGACACTTTCCTGAGACTACATAGTGAATCAGTGGCAGAGCCAGCATTAAATTCTGGGGCCTTCTGACTTGGAACGCTGCTTATTCTTTCAGACCACATTGCCTTACTGTTTCCATTAACTTCCATTGCAATTGTGAGTTCTCAGCACTTCATCATATTGGGCCCCAGGTGCCTCAGCTTGGATACCTAGTTGATTACCATCTGCCAAAATGTTGGTTTAAGTGACTTGCTCATAAGAACTCTCTGGCAAAAGCAGGGACAGTACTGAGTTTTCCTGTGTGCAGTTCAACTACCTTAACCACATGGTCATCCTTTCTCTTCTTGCAGTGCTCTGCCTCATTCTCTTCGCACCTTCCAACTTCTAAAGCAAATGAGTCAGGCCGGGAACGTACAAATAACCTGTGTCCATACCAGAATGCGGGTTCATTGAATTTCTTTTAATCGAGTGAGGAAAAACCAAGACCAAACAGACTGACAATTCAAAACACCACGTGGCCGTTTATTAACAGGGAGAAAATCACAACTGGGGCTGGGGAGGAGCACTTTTATCAACTAACAATAACTCTAGCATAAGAAACCTGTACACAATCTAAACAAGCTATTTACATGCATTAACACACACCCAAATACTTCGAAGACAACTGTTCTTATAAAAGGTATACGAATGCACCAAATTAAATGATCTGTGTGCACACTTAACCAAATATTATTATTGAAGACACCAAATTAAACTCAGTAGCAGTTATTATGACAACTTACTTTTTGGTACCATACACACATAACTTTATGACAGACAGCAGCATATGCAGTGGTATACCAAATAAAAGGGGAAGGAGGAGAGGAAAGGTTAGGCGAAGCACAGACAGTTAGTGAGCAAATACCGTGTTCCAGGCGCAGCTGACCAGCAGAACAGACACCAGAAGCATACCGAATCCGTGGAAAAATACCGTAGAATAAATAAGCAACACGTGAAAAATACCGTTGAAAACAATAAGCAATCCGTGGAAAAATACCGTGGAAAAGAAATAAACAACACGACACGAGCCGGCTATATCCGGAGGAGACCCCTGGCTGAAGGGTTTATCAGGTCCTTCAGTCAGTTCGCGGATACTCCTACAGACCCTGGCCAGAGGCATGGTTTTATTCCAGGGACTGTTTTACATCTGGCAGGATTTGATTGGTCCCTAGCTCCCCCACCCTCCAGGTTCCGAGCTGTTGCCCCCTACGTGGGCAGATTTTGCACACGGCACACTAGAAGCCACTAGAAGCTGCACTCAGCACACTAGCATAGTTTTGCACACAACCCTAATCTGACCCTTTGAACTGCATTACGATTGGTCAGATTGGGCCCCTTTGCACAAGGCACGCTGGTGTTATGCACACAGCACTAACCTGACCTCTGGGTTGCTAGGCAGAAGAGCAGGAGACTGCACACGACCCTAGCCTAACCCCTAGGTGACCAGGCAAAAAGGCGGGAATCTGCGCACGGCCCTCTAAGGTTGCACACTGCACTACAGTGCTGCACACAGTACCAGTGTGACCTCTAGATGACCGGCAATTGGCCATACAGACTCCATGTTAGACTAGAGGCCTTTGGGCTGCGACAACCTGATTCATTACATAGCCCTGATTCATTTCCTGAGTAGCATTCATCCTTTGTAGTAAATGAGGCAGGGGTCCTGTGGAAAAAGACTGCATAATAATACATATGTACAGGGTGCTACACTACGGTTGCACAGCCAGACTTAATTATGGCAATTCCCAACTTTCGAGTGCTTGACTTTGCAACCTAAATAACATTGCTTTTAATAAGTGACAAAAAGTCCTGTGGCACCTTATAGACTAACAGAAGTATTGGAGCATGAGCTTTCGTGGGTGAATATTATTGGGAGGGAAGTGTTATGTATTTTTATGATATTTTTTAGAAAAGAAAAAGGTAAAAACAACTTCTATTTTGCAATTGCAACACTCTCCCCCTCATGCATTGTTGGTAGCATTTTGCCCCTGAACCCTCAGCACCAGGGGCGGCTCTAGGAATTTTGCTGCCCCAAGCATGTGACTGCGGGAGGTCCGCCGAAGCTGCGGGACCAGCAGACCCTCCGCAGGCAAGCCGCTGAGGGCAGCCTGCCTTCCGCCCTTGCGGCGCTGGTAGAGCGCCCCCCGTGGCTTGCTGCCCCAAGCACGCTCTTGGCGTGTTGAGGCCTGGAGCTGCCCCTGCTCAGCACATCTTAAGCTATAGGGATAATTGTTGTAGCTAGCAGTGAGTTTCCTTTAGAGATGATAACCTATCTTGCTGAAGGAGGGGGTGAGTGCTGTCAGGGCATGTTCTAGGTCTGGGAAGTTGTCATGATGAAGCCCAGACTGGCTTCTCTTGCACACCGCTCCCCCTCCCACTAAGAGGTTATCTATTCCTGGGGTTCCCAGTGCGATGTGTGCTGCTCCATAGAGCGGCCTTAGATTAGCATACATAGTCAGCTAGTTTGGCATGTTGCCAAAATTTGCTGACAATGCAAGCAACAGAAGAGAAATGACAGTTTTCAAAAGTTTCTCTGCCAAACCTGAACAGAAATTCATGAGACAAATAAAAAGCACTTCTCTGGCATCAGGCTTTCTCCCTGCTGAATGGAGGCCTTTTGCAAACAATGCTAGAGCTTCAGCAAAAATAATAAGAAGAATAATTGCAAATCTGTCTTATGATGGGAAATATTAGGCAACTTAAATATAAGGGTTGCTCCCAGCTCCCTCTGTAGTTTCCTTCTGAGTCATACAATGTTTACTGTGTTTGTGAGCTGTCTACCCAAAATGGCATGCAGAGTCCATTGCCAGAATAGCAATATCAAGAATTGCAAGCTAATCTCTATTTTTGCTGCTAGACTCTAGGCTTGGATTTGGATTACACCTTTTTTTTTTGTTCCGTTACTGTATCATTGAATAGGCCCAGTTTCTGCTGACACTTTACCTTGGTCATGTGGATGGTGCAGAGAATCAGATGTCTCACTGGTGGTTTTCTAGAAAATCTTGTACTCCCTTCTCCTTTCATGCTTCTGTCTGGGTCACGTGCAGTCCTTATTGTACAAGTACTGTTTGCACAGGTGGTGTATCAAAATAGGCTGTACCATAAATATGGTTCAGAACTAGAACTGGCCAAAAAAACTTTGATGGAACCATTTTTCCGTCAAGAAATGCAGTTCCATTAATTGAAATGCTTTGGCAAAATTGACACCATTTTATAAAATGTTATTGTGGAGAAAAAAACAAAACAAAAACTCCTAAAAAAGTCAAAATGTCCCGTTTTGACATTTTTGGAATGAAATGTTTTTATTTTTTTTATTTGAAGTGACTTTTTGTTTAAAATCTTTTTAAATTTTGTAATATAAAATTTTAAAAAAAAGGTTTCCCCAGGATTTTTCCTTTGAGATTTTTGAAATTTTGGGGTTTCATTTCAATTTGAAATGAAGTCAGCTTTTGAAATCTCAGGATCATTTGTGAACAAAATTTCCATTCTCCTGCCAGCTCTATTCAGAACTTTTTGAATTATGATTATGATATTCTAACTACAAGCAGGGTTTGAAATAGAATTTAATCAGTTCTGAGATGCACTGTTGACATTCCCACATGGTAGCTATTAGGTTGACGTTTGCCTTGTCCCTTTTGATCTTTCCTCTTGTTCTGGAGATGAAGGTTATTAAAGGAAATGCATACAGGAGGTATGTATTCCAATCTAAGAAGGATGTATTTGTGAGAAATTTTCCTGCCCTGCCCATTCTCGTGCAATACAGTGGGCACCTGGCATTATTTTGGATACAAACAGGTCTATATGTGGTTGTCATATGCAAAATAGGTTGCTCGTTTCTGTGACAAAATGTACTGGTGCTGTGCTGTTCTTCAGAGAGTCCACCTGCACATTTTCCTCTCCTGCTAAGCAGAAGGCTGTTGGATGGCGCTAGTGCTAGATGCACCACAGCCCAAGTCCTGGTCTACACTACACAGTTAGTTGACATAAGCTGTCTTGTGTCAATCTACCTGTGCATGTCTCTACACTTAAATTTGTCTTCCATTGAGCTTAGTGCCCATTACAGTGATGCAGTAACACCACCTCCTTGAACGGCATTGAGCCATGGTTGATGTACTGAGGTTGACAAAGCATGAGTGTAGACATTGTGTTACTTATGTCAACCCTAGCTGGCCTCCAGCAGCTGTCCCACAATACCTGACACTGAGCTCTGGTCACAATTGTGAACTCCACTGCCCAGGGGACGTGGCCCTCCTCCCCTTTAAAGCTCCACAATGTTTTGAAATGCCTTTTTCCTGATCATCCAGCTTGGTGAGCACACCTAGCAGCTCTCCATTGTTGTGCATTCCTGCCCAGCTTACCATGCCAGCTACATGCTCCAGCTTGGAGTAGGCAGGAGATATTGGATCTCCTAGTCTGTGGGGGAGAAGAGGCTGTGCTGGCCCAGCTACAGACCAGCTATAGAAATGTGGAAATCTGTGAGCAGATTGCATGGGGGATGCAGGAGAAGGGGTACAACAGGGACCAGCAGCAGTGCTACATAAAAGTGAAGGAACTGCATCAGGCATATCAGAAAGTCAGAGAAATCAACAGTCGATCTGGTGCCAAGCTGCAGCCCTGCTGCTTTTACAACAAGCTGCATACCATACTTGGCGGAGATCCCACCTTGCCCCTCCACACACCACCTTGGATACCTCTGCAGAACCTGAGTCACAGGCCTCGGCATGAACAGTAAGGATAAAGAAGAGGTGGAGGAGGAAGATGGGGATGGGGGACATAGGACTGGGGGTCCACCTATTCCGTGAGCCTGTTTGAGACTCTACCGCAGTCCATTCAGTCCCTGTTGTTGAGCATGGGCAAGCCCAATGCAGGGAAAGAAGCCCCAGGTAAGTGTGTAAATTTATTTCCCATTATAGCTGTGTCCTGTTAAGTTGGGGGCACCAACTTTTCTTTAATTTACTCATCCCAGTACAACAAAGAGAGGAACTGTTGTTATCTGCTTTTCATACCCCTGCAGAGTTAGGCAATGGGAGGGCCATACAGAGCAGTTTGTTTACGTACACAGAGATGTCCCTTGAATCCTCCTGAGATATCTCAATGAAACTTTCATGGAGGTACACTGCAGTCCTCTCCAGAAGGTTACTAGGGATGGCAGCCTTATTTCTTCCTCAGTGGTAGGATATTTTCCCATGCTCATTAGTGATAACTTGGACAGGTACCATTGCAGTACACAGGCTAGCATATGGGCCCAGGTGGCTTAGGCATACCAGCACCAGCTGTTCTCTCAGTGGCTTTGTTACCCTCAGGAGTGAGATATCAGCTAAAATAACTACCACCTGTGGAAAATGGTGCCAGTATTCAGTGCCAATGCCTTGTACTCATTGTTTCATGCAATTGAGCAATTCCCTCCTTATTTCCCTCACCCTTGGCAGACCATACTCATTACGGCTGGTGCTGAGAGTGGTGTTTTGCACAAGCACTCTGAAGCAGAAGAGTCAATAAGCCTGTCTTGTTTAAAACTTTAGGCGAGCAAGGGAAGGGAGTTCTGAATCTTAACTTTCACTTTACATTGTGACTATACTGACAGTGGTACCTCTGTGTGTTTTATCTGCAGCTGCTGCCACTGCAGCCTTGAGGGGGTTCCCCTTCTACACCTGTGGAACACCTGAGCCAGATAAGGAGGAGAAAGAAGAGGACTTGGAAAGGCCTGTTCAGTGAGATCCTCTGCTGCTTCAGACTGTGAAGAAAGGGCCTGGAGGGTGAACATTGCAGACAGCCTGAGGGAGGAAGATGTGGACAGGTGAAAGGTTCAGGAGTCTCAGTAGAAAAGGGAGATGCACCAGGACATAATGGGCCTTTTCTGGCAGCAAACATAAATTCTGCAGTCTCTTGTGGACCTACAGGGTCACCTCCCTTTGCAGTCCATGGAGAACTCATTATAGCACCTCCTTGCACCCTCATCTCAACATTGCACGTTGAATCAGTGGCTGCATCCCTACACCTGCCACTCCATCTCTCAGGACATTAAGGACAACCACAGCTTCACATACACTAAGGGTATGGCTACACTCACACTTCACAGCGCTGCAACTTTCGCGCTCAGGGGTGTGAAAAAACACCCGCCTGAGCGCTGCAAGATACAGCGCTGTAAAGTGTCAGTGTAATCAGGGCGGCAGCGCTGGGAGCGTGGCTCCCAGCGCTGCACGCTACACCCATAGAGGATGTGGTTTACGTGCAGCACTGGGAGAGCTCTCTCCCAGCGCTGTCACTCCGACCACACTCACACTTCAAAGCACTGCCGGGGCAGTGCTCTGAAATTCCAAGTGTAGCCATACCCTGAGCTGAGAAAGCCATGGTTGCTGTATGTGTAGGTAAAGTTGACATAAATGTTTCTTGCCTTGTTAAGTTCTGTTCCATTAATTTTATTAATTTTTTTATGTATTTACTTTTGAATTGCACAGCTTTTTCTTTCCACCGGTTTTGTTACTGAATAAAATTCTATTCTTTAGAAAATAATTCATCTTTATAAGTTTACAATTACACTGCAGAGTGCCTAGTAGTTCTGAAAGCACCCACTTCCTTGTTACTGTACAGTGTGACGCAGCTCAGAGGATCATTGACAAATACAATGTAATAATCAAATGTACAGCAAGCACTGCAAAACTAATAGGTGCAGTGACAGTGTTATCATAGGTGTACACTGAGAACCACACAATTCCTAACAAGCCCTGGAACAGCAGGGCCAGGGAGAGCACAGTACTCCACAGTGCGTTTTTCCGGCTCACTGTTACAGTGCTCTTTCAAAGCCTCCCTGATATGGGAGTAATGCACTTCGTGGAGGGTGGTGCTGCAGTTGAAGAGATAACATGCATCTGGGCTCTTTAGAAGCAGGCCTGTGAACTGAAGCTGCTAGTTCTGGTCCAGGCACTAGGCTTGTGCCCAGAACTATGCCATCTGCTTGGAGTCTCTGGAAGGTGAGCTGCACCTGAAGTCTGATGTGATGTTCCAGTCAAGTCTGAGACAAAAATTCATGGCACACTACATGTTGTATCCCAGGCAAATCAAACATCTGAAATGGACATCAGAATCAGGAATAGTGCAGCACATGAATCACATTTTTTGAACCTCTTCTTGCTGTAAGAGCCAGGCATGATTCCCACCTGGCCCAAAAGAGGTGCTGCATGGAGGCCCTCAAAGAAGAATTTTTTTTTTCTGTGCATAAAGAGTAAAGAAACCAAGGGAACCAAATGTCTATTTTTATATATAAAAAAATTCCATTAGTGCTTCCCATTAAGAAAAACTGGATTGCTGACATTTGCATTGTATCCTGGTAAAATGCTCTCAACATATAGTGAATGTAGGGAACAAGTGTCCATGCAAATTTGTCTTTTTGTTTCCAAGTGTAACCCTTCTGCACATCTGAATTGGCAGCAACAAAGGCCGGGTTCAGTATCTAGGGGTTCCGTTTCAATAACACAATGCAAAAACATCTCGAGCCCCCACTCTGACCTGGGACAATTACATGCCACCCTCAGACGCCTCTAAGAGGCAGTACTTCCCCTCTCGCAAGCACAAACTCTGAGTGCAGCAAAATCCTTTCAATAAAGGAGGGAAACAATGCGGCGTTATGTTGGGGAAACACCACAAACAGGATTCATAATACAAACTATGAGCAAAAGACCCTCCCCCCATCCCCTGCCCAAGTAAGTTTGGCAGTATCCTTTTTCCCTCAGGATCTTAAGTCCAGCAACCCAAAAAATCACCAAAAGTCCCAAAAGTCCAATACTCCAAAAGTCTCTGTCCCTGGTCAGTGCAGCCCCAGAGTTGAAAAGTTTATCTGCAGAGTTTTACCTCCCAGACCGGGTGCGGGGCACAGCACTGTTAAGGGGCACCTTTCGTGGTCAGAGGCCGACTGCCCCACCTCTCCATGGGGTTCTGCTGCAGCTTTCACCATGAGCCAGTTCACAGCTGCTCTACAACATATCTTCAGCCTCCCCCACTCAGTGATTTCAGCTTGTAGTAGAGGAGCCTCAGTGCTGATGCACTATTGGCCCAAAGTGAATTCAGCTCAGCAGCCTCTAACTAGACTCCTAATAGATTTAAAAATAGCTCTTATAGTCTACAGTAGAGACAGGAGAAGATGTAATTGTTATTTCAGGCCCTCAAAAGGAGCCTATACTTCCCAGTCCTGGTCCCTGCCTCTCTAAATTCACAGGGTTTTGGAACCCATGTCCCTTGTCTAGCAAGTGCTACTTAGTTGATGGTGAGTCCCTCTGTCATAAAACAGTTTCATTGTCCTTGATTCACATAATCAGGGTAACAACACTTTATTCTTCCTGCCCTAATAACAGAGAAACTGGGAATTCCCACAGCAGCCAAAGTGACCATTTGGGCTGATGCTAGGTGGGGTGGGTATGCCTATGCAAACAAGCTCAGCCTCTGAAGTTCTTTTCCACAACTTGCCACAATTCACCATCAGATGTCAGGGTAGAGCTCATCCTGACTCTGCTTACACAAGTTTTACCCACTTCACAAACTGAACAGTGTAGGTATATTCTTCTATTTTCATCATGGAATTTGTTGTATTTTCCTAAATATCTTGTACCTGTGCATCACGGGAGAAGCAAAAATACACTGTATTTCCTATCAATTGTTTGAAAAGCACTTCAATGGTGTGCACTATATAAGTGCTAAGCCTGACTAAAAGCATATTAACAAGCTATAGAAATTATGTAATTGCCTCCAGGGCTCAAATGTCAACAGAAATCAACTGACTTAGAAATCAAGCTTGTCAAGGAATTAATGGCAGCAGCACCAGTCACCCTGACTGCCTCCCCCAGTCTACTTCCTTCAGTCACCACTACTGTGGCTTCTTCCCAGGCCATTCCTTTAGCTGCTATTTCCACTCCCCAGCCACCACCAACTTACCCATTCAAAATACTCACTCACTCAGGGAGTGGCGAAATGGCCTTCTCAAGCCCTACTATCTAGATAATGTTTAGTAATAGGAAAACAGTTGGCAATGCACATTAGTTACTCTGTGCAAGATGAACAAATCCAGCTGAAAAAAGATAAAGCAAAACACAACTATTTGCAGACCTGCCTAATGTCACTCATTTGGAAGAAATCTCTCTCACTGGGGATTGATTTTAAGATAGTATTTAAAGTATTTCCCATTGATTATGAAAAGACAGATTTTAGAACAATTTATCATCACAGCTCTGTATTTTATGATGAGAAACTGAGAATGGTGTAAGTATGACCTATGTACAGGTTGGTATAGTAGCCTTGGTTAAAAGGGGTTAAAATGTACTATACTTTTTCTGAATGCATTGGTAGCAATCCACACTGATGGGTAACCATGGAAGCTGAATATGACAGAGCCCAAATCACCAGTAGCTCCATCCTTGGATCATGTGGCCAGATGCTGTGCCTCTGCAGAGGTACAGACAGTTGTTTTGCCCCTACTTTGGGCAGACAACGTAGTGTTTTGCTTAGAAACCTTCCTAAACTAGATTTTTTTAAACCTAATGTTTGCTTTTGGGTTTGATTAACAAGTAGAATTACTTTTTGCCATACTGAAGTCACATTGGCACTCTGATTTTTGATATGAGGGAATACCTCTGCTGTGTGCTAGTTTTTACCTAAGCTAGAAGGGCTGGAGTGACAAACAGAGCTGTCCAGAGAAGGGGGCAAGTGGGGCAATTTGCCCCAGGCCCTGAAGGGGCCCCCAGGAGAATATAGTATTCTATAGTATTGCAACTTTTTCCTCTGGGTGGCCCTGGTGACAAAATCATGAATAACACCTCAATTTTGAGGTCAAAGCTATTTGCTGCCAAAATAAGCTATAAGACAAGGTGACTTCATGCCAGGCATTTGTGTGAACTGGGCAGATGTTGCCTTTTCTACAAAAAGGAAAACCTGCATATGACAGAAAAGGCAATAATCCACTCCTTTAGGGAGACTGCTGTCCTATCCTGAGCTATTTCTGTGCTTCCTGGACTTGACAATGCATCTGCATTCTCACTTTGGTCAGCAGATGTCAGAACCCAAGTAAGTGTACACTTTTTGGGACAGTTGGCTTCTTCAGTTTGATTTATTTGCAATATGGTATGAAATGACAATTATTCTTGCAAAAGTTTTAAAATGGTGGGTCTGTGGTTGAGAAAGAAACAGGTATCCTGCACCAGGGTATCCACCCTGCAGCCAACTGTGTCTCAGGTTCATTGACAACCATAGGATTCCAATCTAGGCAGAACTACTCTGTCACGACTCATTCACTCTAAATAGTCTAGAAAAACAGTCCTGACTTCTGAGTGTTCTCTTTATTTCAATTCCCCTCACGCACTCCAAAGATGGGTAAAAGGGAAGACAAACAGGCATTTTAAAAGAAAATAAGTTTAATATTCTAGCTTATCTTCCTTGGAGAAGGAAACAAATTGTGTTCTGGAAAAGAAGGAGGTTGTACCTGTACCACTGGCAAACTTTTCCACCTGTGTTCTTTGAGGAAATAGTTAAAAAGATGTTAGATATTGTAAAAATTCAAGAAGAGCAAGCTGAGCCTTTAAAACCTCTATTTTCCTTCTAGTTCAAAACAGGAACTACAGCTCCCAGGGCCCCCAGTTGGTTCTCAGCTCCCATGCTGGATCCCTGCCGCCCCTGCAAATGGGTGCCCCAAGCATGTGCTTGCTTTGCTGGTGCCTACAGCCACCCCTGTGCTAGAGTAATTATAACGGGGGCTAAGATAAGTCTTGTTTAGGATGAAAAATTAGTCTGTTAACAAAGTCTGTTTGGATGAGCCTTGAGGTGGATCATGCTTGATGTAGCCTTAGTTATGAATTTTTTGGTAAGTTCCTGTTATCCAGTGCAGTGAACAGGTGATCCTAATGGATGTATCTTTCATGTAGACTCTCTTTCAAATCAGATTTTGACTTCAATAAAGTTTGTAGGAGAAGTGGTTTTTTTTTGTTTTTTGTTTTGTTCTTTTTTGTGAGGCATTAAAAAAGAGATGTGGCACTGCATAAAGAGGAGAAAAAACACATTACTTCTATCTTTAGAAATACTAGGAACATCTATTAGAATTCTTTGAGGGGGGTCAACAAACATGTAGACAAGGGGGATCCAGTGGATATACTGTAATTAGATTTTCAGAAAGCCTGTGACTAGGTCCCTCACCAAAGACTCTTAAGTATGTGGGATAGCTCAGTGGTTTGAGCATTGGCCTGTTAAATCCAGGGTTGTGAGTTCAGTCCTTGAGGGGACCATTAGGGATCCAGGGCAAAAATTTGTCTGGGGATGGTCCTGCTTTGAGCAGGAGGGTTGGACTAGAGATGATCTCCTGAGGTCCCTTCCACTCCTGATAGTCTATGACCCAAAGTAAAGTAAGCTGTCATGGGGTAAGAGGGAAGATCCTCTCATGGATCAGTAACTGGTCAAAGGGTAGACATAAATGATCAGTTTTCAGAATGGAATAAGTTAAATAGCAGTATCCTTGAGGGATCTGTACTGGACCCAGTGCTGTTCAACCTATTCATAAATGATCTGGAAACAGGGGTAAACAGTGAGGTAGCAAAATTTGCAATGGTACAAAACTACTCAAGATAGTTAAGTCCAAAGCAGACTGTGAAGAATTACACAGAGATCTCACAAAACTGGGTGACTGGGCAACAAAATGGCAGATGAAATTCAATGTTGATAAATGCAAAGTAATGTATGTTGGAAAACATAATCTCATCTATGCATGTAAAATAATTGGGCCCAATTAGCTGTTACCAGTGAAGAAAGAGATCTTGGAGTCATTGTGAATAGTTCTCTGAAAACATCCACTCAATGTGCAGCGGCAGTCAAAAAAGCTAAGAGAATGCTGGGAATCATAAGGAAAGGGATAGATAAGACAGAACATATCATATTGCCTCTATATAAATCCATGGTACGCCCACATCTTGAATATTGCATGCAGATCTGGTCTCGCCATCTCAAAAAAGATATATTGAAATTGGAAAAGGTACAAAAAAGGGCAACAAAAAGTATTAGGGGTATGGAACAGCTTCTGTATGAGGAGAGATTAATAAGTCTGGACTTTTCAGCTTGGAAAAGAGATGACTAAGGGGGGATATGATAGAGGTCTATAAGTCATGATTAGTGTGGAGAAAGTAAATAAGGAAGTGTTATTTACTCCTTCCTATAATACAAGAACTAGGGGTCACCAAATGAAATAAATAGGTAGCAGGTTTAAAACAAACAAAAGGAAGTATTTCTTCACACAATACACAGTCAACCTGTGGAACTCTTTGCCAGAGGATGTCATGAAGGCCAAGGCTATAACAGGGGTCAAAAAATAACTAGATAAATTCATGAAAGATAGGTCCATCAATGACTATTAGTCAGGATGGGCAGGGATGCAAAACTATGCTCTGACGTGTCCATAGTCTCTGTTTGCCAGAAGCTGGGAATGGGTGACAGGGGATGGATCATTTGATGTTTACCTGTTCTGTTCATGCCCTCTGAAGCACCTGGCATTGGCCACTGTCGGAAGACAGGATACTGGGCTAAATGGACCATTGATCTGACCAAGTATGGCATTCTTATGTTCTTATCAACTGGCAAATAAGTTCCCTCATATTCCTATACACAAGGACAGCTCAGAAAGTTATTGGACTGTGGAGATGTATACAGAACCTGGAATAGAAATACCATAGGTGATGAAAGAAAACTTACTTTTACGAAGAGTTTCCCAAACAATCAGAACCTCCACATGGTGTAGAATATCAATACATTTCTAACGTCATATCACAAAGGATATATTTTCTCTTTTCTAAACCATTGGCTCTAGATTACCACTGACAGTCAGCTTAAGAATATAGTTTGTAAATGCCTTTCCACTTCACTTATTTCTCCCCAGTTCTCAAAGACAATTTGAAGAAGTTCAGTATGACCACAGACACCACCTTCTACACAGAGGGCCAGAGGAGTAGTCCCTTCACAGCTGTGTACTCTGTTTTTGGAAGTAAGAGATGAATGGATTGCCAAAGGCAATACCAGACCTTAAGCTCTTCAACAGATGCACAAAGAAGACTCCCTTCAGGATGGAAACATTCACTTCCATTTTGCCAATGATTTCTCAAACGAATTTTGATTGTAATACAGTTGCCTGTCAACATGAGCCCATCCATCCTTCTCACCAAAAGGTACTCAGGTTTTTCTACCAGGACAACAATTACCAAGGGCCACTGCCCTCTGCACAGCCCCAAATATATTTATAAACATTTAATAATTGTGATGGAGGACTTAGAAAGGAAATTCTTTTGCCTTCTCACAGAACATATTCTGAAAGAGGCATCAACCAGGGAAGAAACAATTCAGAAGACATCAAATATGATAATCAGAGAGCATGTAGCTTTATTTATCACCAGTTTAAGATAAAAACAGTCTTATCTTCAGCAGGGCCCTAACTCAACACCAAAATAGTTATTCTGAAAGAAGACAGGTTTAGATTTAAACAAGGTTTAAGATTATGAGATCTGCTTTCTGTTCATGCAGAATGAGGGACCATGTTCTCCAGGGCCCTTCCTTTCTTCAGCCACATAGTGAAACTTTAATGAGAGATCTGAACTTGTAGGTATGGAGAGCTCATAGTTGGAAAAATTAAAATCCAGGGAGTTTGGCTGATGCAGAGAAGAAACCCCAATGTAAATTTCTTGGAGTTTTGAGCAATAAGCTTTGCCCTTCTGCGCCTTTGAAAATACATCAAGGAAATATATCTCCTTGTGAGGTTAGACAGTAGCTACACAGTAACATACCTTAAACAAGGAGAGGAGTACCTGCAACCAATCTCTTAACCACTTCTTCTGTGGAGTAGAAAGGGATATTGATTGTAAAAACACCTCAAGAAAGCAATCTGGATTTATCTGAAGAGAAACACACTAGTAAGGAAATATACTGCAATATTTGTGATCCATCATCCATGAAGAAGAGGGGGAACCAAGCCTCAAAGTCTGCAATAGCAAATTGGATCAAAGCTGGTATACTGCTAAGGATATTCCTCCTCTGGAAAGTATTGCAATTCATTCTATCAAATCAGTGCTTATATCCTGTACTGAAAAACTTTGGGCCTCCTCTTTTATGATTTAATACAGTAGTATTAATGTATATGTATTAATGTATTTGTCTGGTGATATGATATGACTAGAAAATTCAACCACCTCCTTTATTTTGGTCTGTTTATAATTCTAAATTTAACAGAATGTATACTTTACCTAGGTGGTCACTGGTATTTCGCCTATCTTCTTTAATTCATATTATTCCTGTGCAGGAGTGATCACATGTAAATAGTTAACTTTGAATATCTAGTTAGTCGTCATGCTTGGAGGTACACTTTTTCTAACTGTAGTGCTTTGGAAGTGTTTATATGGCCATATGTTCTGTGAATGGAGCTACTTAGAGATTTGTCCTCCTTCCATCTTTTAGACTGCTTCCAAACTCGGAAGACTGTATGGATCACCTAACAGTAAGGACTTCTAGCCCCGTTATTAGAGAAAATAAATTAACAGGTAAGAACAAATTTTTCTTTGCACACTTGTGTAGCTTTCTAATCTCAGTGTTTTACAAATGATAAAAGAACTTCTAACATCCCTATGAGGGAAAGAGTTGTTTTTTCTATCTTACTTATCATTAACCTGAACCTGGTAAATCCTGCACCTATACCCGTGCAAAGTAGATGCTAAAGGTTATTATTTTGATTTGGTAGCCTTTTATACCCACTTTGCATTGGTGTAAATGACTACAAAAGTTGTAGGGAAACCAGGGTGATTCAAGCCTAGAAAAGTTAAGGCCCAGATTTTCAAGTGTTCATTAATTTTGAATGCCTCAGCTTCTGCCCAAATTGATGTATAGAGCCTAATTTTTAGAAATATGGTGCACGCATAGATCTAACTGAAGTATTCTGAGGCACGCAAAATCATTGGACAGTTCTTTGAAAATATTGGACTAAGGATTTTGGTCCAAAATCACTAGGGTATGTCTACACTTAAAATGGTATAGCAGCACACCTGCGTTGCTGTCTATGCACCGTTGTAGTGCTTCAGTCTAGTTGCTTGCTGCCCATGCCAAAGGGAAGGCTTCTCCTTTTGGCATAGGCAAGCCATCTACCTGAGAGGCAGTAGATAGGTAGAGCAGCAGAGAGTCCTGTGGCACCTTCTAGACTAACAGACGTATTGGAGCATGAGCTTTTGTGGGTGAATACCCACTTCGTCGGATGCATGTAGTGGAAATTTCCACCACGTGCATCCGACGAAGTGGATATTCACCCACGAAAGCTCATGCTCCAATACATCTGTTAGTCTATAAGGTGCCACAGGACTCTTTGCTGCTTTTACAGATCCAGACTAACACGACTACTCCTCTGATACTAGGTAGAGCAGTAGTTCTTGGTTCTATTTACAGCTTTATTACAGCAAGAGACTTACAATGGAATTCTTCTGTCGACCTAGCACTGTCTACAGTGGGGCTAGGTCGGGATAGCTACACCTCTCAGGACTGTGGATTTTTCACACCCTTGAGAGACATAGATATGCTGATATAAATTCCCAGTGTGGACTAGCCCTCAGGAAGTCTTTTGCAAAGCTGTAAATAGAACCCAGATCTACTGCCTCCTACTCTTGACTTTTAAGTTGTAGAATAGATCATGCTTTGTGCCTGAAATATAGCTATGTCAGATAAAGTAATCCATATAGGTAAAAAACATATAGGGCATATAATGTTTTTAGATTGGACTACTCTATAAACATTACTATATGGGGAAGTGTGACCTAGAGGTTTAAACAGGGTGTGTGGGGAGGCAGGAGACCTGGATTTGATTCCTAGAGACCTGCCACAGCTTGATATCTAATGTCTCTGTGCCTCACTTTCCTCATCAGTAAAATGGTGTTATTTATCATATAGTAATTCATAGTGTGTAGAGTATGCTGATATCTTAGATAGAAGGCACCACAGAAATGTATGGTGGCTGTATTATGATGCTCTGGGAGCATCTGTCTCAGCAGCATGCACCATTTACTAAGGGTCAGTATTTGACTCTGGTGTAACAAAATGGCCTGCTGTTCCCTTGCCTTGTAGCAGCAGGAGCCTGGGGGTAGGGTTTGTGGGGAAAGGGTTCTGAAAGCAGGCCTCTGGGTGCTCTTTGGGGAGATAGAAGTGGCTGTGCGGTTGGGGGAACGAGGCGCTCTTTGGCCAACCTGGGAGTGCATGGTTGCCTATGAGCTGTTCTCCTCATGCACAGCAGCACTGCACTAAGTCTCTCCAAGCCGTACATCCCGCCTCAGCCAACCTCCCCTCCACTCACTTTTATATTTGCGCGCCCTTTCAATCCTCAGTGACGTGTCCCGCCTCGCGGCCAATCCGTGGTGCGTTCTGGTCAGGACAATGGAAGGGGCTCCACCAATTAGGTTCGCCGCTGGCTTGGCGGCCGCCAATAGGAGCGGGGCTGTGTTGAGAGTAATGTTACCAGCGCTGAGAGCTTGAGGAGGCTGCGTATCGATCCCGCTCTCAGCCATTGCGGTGCATTAGGCTACAGCGAGACCAGGCAGCACTGGGGGCCAGCGCGAGCAGTCGGGCAAGTGTCTCAGCGCCTGTGGCTCGCTGCTGAGTGACTGAGTGTGCGAGCGAGCGAGGCGGTGAGTATCGCGGGCCGGGCGGGCTGCAGCGCATCGCTCGCTTGCTCTGCCCCGGCCACACAAAGGCGAATTAGGCTGCGTCTGAGGCAGACTGTTGGCGGGCGGCGGGGCCGCGGGTGGGGTGGAAGCCGGCCGGCAGGCCGGCCAGGGGGAAGCGGGCGAACTCGTGAAGTGGGAAGGAAAAATCTCCCCGTTGGGCTCGGTCTTGGGGACTGGAGGGGGAGGGGGGCGCGGGCGGCGCCTCGCTGTTCCCGGCGCCCTGTTGCAACTATCGCCGCACTGCCGGGGGGCCGGGCGCTCCCTGGCGGGGCTGCGGCCGGGGCGCGGGGCCGTGTCGGCGGCGGCCCGAGCCGGAGCTGAGCCGCTCGGCATGGCTGACGAACCGTGCGGAGGACGCGGGGATCGAGGGCGGGGCGCAGTTCTCGCGAACTTTTCGAGCCGCCTTTTCTCCCTCCGCCAAGGCCGCAGCGGGTGGTTTCCCATCCGGGGCGAGTGGCCGCTCCGCCGCTGTGCGGTGCGCGTGGGGGGCGTGCGGCCGGACCTGGCCCGCTCGCGGGGCTTCGGGGGCGCCTGCTTGGAAGCGCGCCGCCCCCCTCCCCACCGCTGTCAGGCTGAGCGTCCGCCGGCGCGCACACAAAGGGAAGGGCAGGAGGAGCCATGTTCTCTGCGCGAGCGGCGGCGAGCAGCGGCCATTTCCGGGAGGCCGCCGTGCTCGGAGCTGGCGGGACGGGCGGGCCCACGCTGCTGCTGTAGGTTGGGATGGGAGCGGGGGCCCCTGCTAAAGCGCGGCGGCGCGTTAACCCGAGTGTCCCCGCGCAACATTTAAAAGGGGACCTTTCTTCATCGTCGGCCGTTCGCACAAAATGGGAGGAATAAGCGCTGTAGCCTGCTTCCCGTCCTGTGGAGCAGCCTGCGCATGCAAACCCTGCTCCCCTAGCGCGCATAGGAGCGGGATCCGCCGCAGCCCTGCCTAGAGACTGATCAGACACGCACTCCCCGTTAGACACGACAGAGGGGCGCAGGCTTTGCAGTGAGGATGTCTTAGCCTGAGAGCTCGTCGCAGCGCCAGCCGTGGGCTTAGTCTAGATCCTGCAGTCGCCTCTGTGCGCTTTACACGAAGACATGATTAATAAACGCAGGGTTCCCCCCCACCACCAGCAACAGCAGCGCCCAACACAATTTTAAAAAATTGTGTTTAATTCTTGGGCGTGGGAATTGGTTATACAAGGGAAGCCACAACTGTGCCTTCAGATTTAATAAAATAAATTAATCTCCTCCTCCTCTAAAGTTATTGCTTCAGGTCTTTCCAGAATGCATACAGCTGGAAGATTTTTGATGCAAACACATACACCATCTACTGTGCCTTTTCTCTGATTTTGCCCCCTTCTTTTGCAGCATTTAAAAAAAATTTTTTTTAAAGGGACTTAAGTTTTCCTCCGCCTCCTAATGCTTAAGATGGCTGGAAGATTGCTTTTAAATGCAAGTTAATATGATAGTTGCAGGGTTTTAATGGGGGTGTTTAAGGTGAAAAGACATTTACAGTGTTAATAAATGTGCTGTGGAATATGAATTCCCCTGTTTCATTTTTTCTTTATTTTCCTTCCACTTCCTTTCTATGAAAAGGAATAAGTGAACCCCCTCATCCCACCCAGGTGTCACTAAACTATCCTTGAGTGAAGGGGTTGCTCTGGAAGCATCTCCATTGCTGGCAGGAATGGCTCCTGGTTCTACAGTCTTGTTTACTCAATGGAAACTTCAAACCGGATGTGTTTAGTCACAGAGCAGAAATCTGTTTGTCCATACGCCAAACCGATCGGAAACGCTGCTTCTGTGGCAATACATGCACACACCACCCACTTGTTTCACTCCTCTGGAAGAGCTAAGTTTATGCTGCAGTGGGCTGGAAACGTTTTTTCCCCAGACTTATGGAGAAAATATCTACCTTGTGTGTGAATGTGGTGCGAAGATATTTTTCCATCCCGTGTACTCTTTAAAAGATATGGGGATGTCTGCTCAATGAGCACAATCTTACACATGTCATATATGTGTCATGCTTTTAAAGCCATTGGTTGGAACATAACATGTTTCAGTGCTGTATTTAATTCCACTGTTTCTAGCTGCACATTGTAGGGAGAACAGATTTTTGCAGTATAATTAAAGTGGAAAGTAACTTGGCATACTCTGTATCTGTACTTTTTTTCATGCAAAGTGATATTTCTACAGCATTTTGAAAGTGGAAAAATAAGAATAAATATTTTATAACCTAACAGCCTGATCAGGATAGGATACTGTAATATTTCCCCCTGCCCCACAATAATTTCTCCATTTAAGCTTTTCTAGCCCTTCATTAGCTAAGGGGAGCAACTTCCCTTGAGACTAATGACAATACTTGATTGCTGATGACTCTTTAAATATAACAGGAAGACTTTTTTGATAATAGCCAAATGTCTTGAAGACTAAGTAAGTTGTTTGTATTGACCAGGTGATCTTAAAAAACAAAACAAAAAAACCCCAACCTGTAATAGCAGTCTTTTTTTTTGCAAGTTATATATATAGTTTTCTAGGAGAGGGCTGTAGCTTGTATATAATCTGAGAGGTCCTCTCATAAAAGTTAAGATAACTTCTTTTATAGATCTTAGTCAACAAACTCATTCTTCCCAACTTTGTATGATTTTGTTGGGGTTAAAAAATAGTTTTAAAAGTTTGTTTTTCTTCTGTGTTACAGAAAATCAGCAAAAATGGGCAAAGGTGATCCTAAGAAGCCAAGAGGTAAAATGTCTTCATATGCCTTCTTTGTGCAGACTTGCCGGGAGGAGCACAAGAAGAAGCACCCAGATGCTTCAGTGAACTTTTCAGAGTTCTCAAAAAAATGTTCAGAACGGTGGAAGGTAAGATAAACCAAAAAAAAAAGTGTTAATTTACAGGATTACAGCATAGTTTACTTTAGATGAATATCAGTTCAGTCTTGATTATATTTTCTTACATTGTTCAGATACCTGTGAATGCATTTCCTGCCTTTAATGTTACTCCCGCTACAGTTTGGAATGGGATCGGATGCACTTTTAAATCATGCACTCACCCCTATTTATTGTTTTATAGACTATGTCTGTTAAGGAAAAAGGAAAGTTTGAAGATCTGGCAAAGGCTGACAAGGTTCGTTATGAAAGAGAAATGAAAAGTTATATACCACCCAAAGGGGAAACAAAAAAGAAGTTCAAGGATCCTAATGCACCGAAGAGACCTCCGTAAGTAGATTTCCAGTTAGTGTATTTTCTACAAGAGCATTGCATTGAAATGTATACATAAAGCGGTCTTTTAAAAATCCAAGTTAGAGGATTTGAAGTATAGAAGAGTACACAATTTCCAAATGTAGTGCTGCCAGTAACCACATTTAAAAATCAGTTGGATTTAGTGTTACAAATACCACATTATAAAAAGATCAGATCAGGCTGGAAATAAGATGTACGTTTTTAACAGTGAGTGTAAATAACCATTGCAACAATTTGCCAAGGATTGTGGTGGATTCTCCATCACTGACCACTTTTAACCTCAAATTGGATATTTTTCTAAAAAACATGCTCTAGGAATTATTTTGGAGAAGTTCTATACCTGTGATCTACAGGATATCAGACTAGATGATCATAATGATCCCCTTCTGGCCTTAGAATCTATAAATCTGGTCCATTGCAATTATCGTTTACTTGAAACATAGTGACATAAATCTATTCCAACAATTCTATCTTTTAAAAATAAACCCATACTGTTATGATCAATGTTGACTGTTCTTATTAACAGAATTTTGCTAGCAGCCAGACGAAACAACTCTAGTTTAAAATGGTGGTAGATTATTAGGCCCCAGTCCTGGAACTATTCTGGCAAATGCAGAACAATGTGTCCACACAAAGTTTCTTTGAAGTCAGTGGGGCTCTGAACCGGCACAGGGACCTGCGTACATGAAACAGTTTGCAGAATTGAGCCTTTTTCCTTAAAATAGGCCATACCACTGAAAGATAAATGTGAAATTATCATGATACCAAGCTTGTATGGTGCTAAATCTTTCCATTTTTAAAATGGAGCATACTCTAAAAGATAAACTAAGAAAGTGTGTGCCTGGTACTGACATCTGGAAATCCTTCTACAGTAGTCATGAGATTATTTTAATATTTCCTGTGAAACAGTTCGTATGATCCATGTTCTCAGAACTGTTAAAATCAGAGAAACTTGGTGGGGTTATGCACAACATGGGAGTGTGATTTCTAAAGCGCACTAATGTGTTGCACATTAATTGATCAGGGTAAACACTGCTGGTGCACACTAAATGTTCCCTATTGTGCTTTAACATAGTATTACTGTATCATGTAGTGAAGGTCTCAAAACTTGCTATGTCTAGTACAATAGTTTAATCTTAAAATTACGATTTTTCTTTTCAGTTCAGCTTTTTTCTTATTCTGCGCTGAATTTCGTCCGAAAATCAAAGGAGAACATCCTGGTCTGTCCATTGGAGATGTTGCAAAGAAACTGGGAGAGATGTGGAATAACACGGCTGCTGATGATAAACAGCCCTATGAAAAGAAGGCTGCTAAACTGAAGGAGAAGTATGAAAAGGTAAATAATAGGATTCAGTGTGAACAAAGGGTTCTTCCCTGTTCCAATTCAAATTTGAATGATTAAATGATTGTAAGTAAATAGGTATATCTCCACAGAACTGGAAGGGACCCTGAAAGGTCATTGAGTCCAGCCCCCTGCCTTCACTAGCAGGACCAAGTACTGATTTTTGCTCCAGATCCCTAAGTGGCCCCCTCAAGGATTGAGCTCACAACGCTGGGTTTAGTAGGCAAATGCTCAAACCCCACTGAGCTATCATGCCCCCTCTTTTTTTGGCAAAATAATATAACATCTCCATGTGCATAAATTAGTGAGCTGTGTGTATCAAAGGACTAAGTGATTTGACTTGGTTTTTGAAAAGAAAATCCTTCTAGAGTACTCTGATATTGTACATCACAAGTATAATTATGAAAATGTCAGATTACCTTAGCCTCTAGAGAGAGTGCCTCTAATAGCATGTCCTTATGAGGATTATGACACTTTCTTTCATCATACTTCAGATCTTATCTTTTGATATTTTAGTACATATTGTTGTATCTGTTTTGAATAATAAAAGTAATGGTTCATAGCAGCAGCTGATTTCTGCAACTAGTTTGCAGTATTAAGTAATGCCAAAAAGAAAAAAGGCCTTCTTTAAATTTGTTTGCCACTTACTGTTGAAGAAATAGTCATAGCATATGTTCATATTAATTATTTTAAAGGACAATTTTTAGTTTACTTTATACCTAAAGGGTTAAATATTAGAGGACAAGATGTTTGTATTAGATGTGTATTCTGTTGCACTCACTTTGTGTTGATTTCCCTCAGAGAAGTAGCACAGCTATTAATGCATCTTAGGAAACCATTGTCAATCTATTAACTTGTTTTCTTGTATCATTAAGGCTAAATCCTAGTTCAGTGATAGGAACTCTATTTGAATATTGGGGCTATAGAGCAGTGGCAATGACATTTTGATTTCCGTATCCCATCCCAGGACAAGATAGCTAAAGGAGAGAGGGATGTATGATGGGATACATACCAAATCTCCTTTACAAAGGAATAGTATACATCCCTGGCTGCTGTGTATTGCACACTTTAGTATGTATGCTGAAATCCTGATCAATAGTGTCCTTGCTGGCAAACAAAACCAGTTTAAGGAGTAGTGGCACATTAATGGGCAAGTAACTGTGTGGTGGGGGCTTCTAGCACTAGATAGGAATCATGCCCTGCAGATACACCGTGGGTTAGAAAACTTCCTGTGTTAGCCCTTTGAGTGCAACACAGGGCATAATTTGCCCTTTAGTATGTTGTTTATTCACATATAAATCTACATTTTTTGGTATGAATTGAACAGAGTAAATTCAGAGCTGCAAGTAAACTTTCCCCAGTAGTTTAAATTATAAATTGACTGAAGCGTTTTAGTTTAGGGCTATTTTAAATATTGGGGGGTGGGGGTGGGGGAAGGGATTTGAAGCCACTAACCTTTACTTGCAGCTGTTTCTCCCTTTACTAATATCACCCAGATTTGTCAGCTAAACTTGCACACATGCTTGGGATTTGATCTGTGTAAAGTTTCCTTCTAGAGCAAACTAATGTCTGAGTTCTGAAAATCTAGAGTTGGTAAATATTTCACTTAAAGACCATTAATATTAGTTAGCGAATGCCACTTCTGAAATAAATTATGAATTTTAAGAGATACCGAAAGAACTGCAAAGGGAGCAGTTTAAAGAATACCGTATGGCAGGAACATCAAGATTTAGGCCGTCTGCCTAAAGGTGTTGCCCAGTCATAGGTTTAATATATGCTAGGTTAAATTATATTCTATACTCAATTTTTTTTGTAAAGCCAGGGGTCAGACTGATTTTTATGACTTGAT
This sequence comes from Chelonoidis abingdonii, assembly GCF_003597395.2. Taxonomy (NCBI): domain Eukaryota; kingdom Metazoa; phylum Chordata; order Testudines; family Testudinidae; genus Chelonoidis; species Chelonoidis abingdonii. The sequence continues at coordinate 325,957,444 of NC_133769.1, forward strand.
ATTGTATTGGCAATCATCTAGCTTCATTTTATGATTGAAGTTTTGAAAAAGTATGAATTTGAGTTTTATGCAGTGTAAGCCTATAGAATAATTTACTGCACACAGAAGGTGGCACTGTCTACTCTTCAAAGTTCTTGTACCTTTTTTGTTTAATAAACTTCAGTTAAGCAGAATGCCATATAATTGCATTTCACTGAGGCATAACATTGCTAATATTAGACCACATCATTCTGATGTGTTGTGGATGGCTAATTATAATTTTATAATATTTTGTGTGTGTGAAGATGTAGCTATCTCAGTGGTTACAGCATATCTGCAAATTCTACACTTTCAAATAATATTTAGGCAGAGTTCTTCTCTGGTTAAATCTCTTAAAGAGATCCTTTTCCTGCTTCTCTTGTCAAGGATATTGCTGCATACCGGGCTAAAGGAAAGCCTGATGTAGGCAAAAAGGTAGTTGCCAAGGCTGAGAAGAGCAAGAAAAAGAAGGAGGAGGAAGAGGATGAAGATGATGAGGAAGACGATGAGGAGGATGAAGATGATGAGGAAGATGACGAGGAGGATGAAGATGATGATGAATAAGTCTCTTCTGGAGCAATTTCTTGTCTATAAAGCATTTAAACCCCCTGTACACAACTCACTCCTTTTAAAGAAAAAAAAATTGAAATGTAAGGCTGTGTAAGATTTTGTTTTTAAACTGTACAGTGTCTCTTTTTTTGTATAGTTAACACACTACCGAACGTGTCTTTAGATAGCCCTGTCCTTAGTGGTATTTCAATGACCACTAAACTTGCCTGGTACAGTGTGGGGGTTGTAAATTGGCATGGAAGTTTTAAAGCAGGTTCTTGTTGGTGCACAGCACAAATTAGTTATATGTGGGGATGTAGTTCATTTTCATCTTCAGTTGTCTCTGATGCATCATAAAAATAATTGTTCTGTTAACTGAATACCACTCTGTAATTGCGCAAAAAAAAAAAAAAAGTTGCAGCTGTTTTTGTTGACATTCTGAATGCTTCTGAGTAAATACAATTTTTTATTAGTATTGTTGTCCTTTTAATAGGTGCCCTTGAAAGATCATAATTTTTCTTTTTTGAGGGGAACTCCTCTTTGCTTTATTGTAAGCCCATTTGGGATCACGTGATTATTACAGTTTTCATCTTTTCATATAACCAGCTGATAAACAAAGCTTTGATCTGCATACCCTTCAAAACCATGATAGGGTAGGCAAAGAAATATAGAGGCATATGACAAAACAGAATTTTCTTCCGTAACTGGAAACAAACAAAATCTTATCCAACTGATATCTGCGTGGATTTTGTGAAATGTAATATTGAGTTGCGTAAGTTTACCAGTCTTGGAGAGTTGAGAAGTATTGAATTCAATTTTACAGTATGGAATACTTCAGAAAAAAACCTCTGAAATGTTGTCCTAGAAGGACCAGTAGGAAGGGTACTCTCATCATGGTGTGTGGGGAATTTACATGTGACTCCATTACTATGTAATGGAAGTTGTATTTGTAAATCTCTGGACACTTTTAAGAGAGAAACATGCCCCTAAAATGTAAGAAGATAAAAATGATAAAAGTACCATTAATTTTTTATTTTTTGTTTTTTTGTGACAACATAGTGATCGGCTATGGACTTTATACCCATGAAACACTCCGGTAGTCAATCCTACAAGAAAGGAATTACTTTCCAACATTTTTATTAAGATGGTACCATTATTTGTTAAATCTATGTAAAATCTTTTATACTAAATTCTAGTTTAGCCCTCTTTAAAAACAAAAGTGATATTGTCATCAAACTAAAATAGATAAGATGTATTTTTCCTCGTTTAGGTTTTATACCGGCACACTCTTCATGTGCCATTTATAAGTTAAATAAGTTGTATGAAAAGACATTTTATTAAATTTTGCATATTAAAAAAAAGTGAAAATGTTAACTATAGATATACAACAGTGTCTAATGATCAAATATAAAATTCTCAACCAAAACCAAAGCTAATTTTTTTCAATAATCAGTAAAACTTCAAGTGCTGGCAACTCATAACTATTTTCACATAATACCTGCTTACCGAGTTTGGGGGACAATTTGGCATTTTGTGGTTTATAAAAATTAATGGGGTTCTCAAGTGGCCAGTGTTTAAAAATACATTGTAATTTTTACACGTTTGTGATGGAGTATGTTTTGTTATACAAATATTGAACTTTCAGATTCTTATTTTCAATTTGCATTTGTTATGTATAAACTCAGGAGAAATACTGAACACCTGAATCCTGAAATGGATACTAAATAAAACTAATAATTGCAGAGGTTTTAAATATTTAGTTAAATGACTTGCTTTGTACTTGGTAAAAATTTTACATATTTGCTTTCAGCCTCAAACAAAAGAGGAGTGCCAAATCAAAACATCTTTCATGGAGAGCAGGAAATATAGACAATAAATTAACAAATATTTAGATTAACACTGCTCTATACATCATAATTCACGTAAAAATAACCTTTTAAAGTAAATTGTTTTCTTGGACATGCTGGAGAAAATAGAATTGATATTTTTTTGTTCTAAACAAGGGATATGTGTCTGATCCAATGAACAAAACGAAACTCAAGAGTAATTAACTCTGTCTCATAAAAATGGGTGGTAAGTGTCTATTTGCCAAGAAAAGGAAGCAAGTAGTTCTCTTGCCACAATTGTACAGTGTCTTTTGTCTCAGTAAAAGGTGAAAATGCAGGAAGGAACCCCCCAGCATCCTGAGTAATGAAGGTAAAGTGGAGAGGATCTATAATATAGGCCTTGAAAGAATTTGATTATTTTTATAATTTTGAAGGAACATGTTTGTTTTTAAGCATTTTTCTACTTTCTCAATTTAATTTTAAATATGTTGGGAGGATTACAAATAATTAATGAACAGAGAATGTTGAGATTCAAAATATTAAAACTTTAGCCAATAAAAAACATAAATTCTCAAACATGTCAACATAACAAGTAAGCAGACACTTTTCTTAGTGTTTATCTGTAAATTTTGATATGAAATAGAAATATTATTTCACTGGGTTACAATAATGTACAGTGAAAATTTGACATTTACATATAAAATTAATCCTTCCAAACCCTAATTATAATTGCTATCATCTGAGAACAAGAACCAAAGATAAATTTCCTAAAAATCTAACTACAGTTAGATCTCTGGAGCTTTTGTCTCATCTGAAACACTAAAACGGCTAAATTACTGCCTTTTGTGTGTGGGGTGCTGTAAAGGCAAAATTTTGGTTTAAGAATAGTGCAGGATGTACAAAAAATTCAGTGAGGTAGGTTATTGAAGCTGAAAGGCATCTTTCTTCCAACATATAAAGTTTCATTGTTGTTACGTATATCTCCAATTATGAGAACTTTACTGTCCAAGAATAAAATATATATTCTAGGGAGGAGTTATGATTCATAAAATTTACAAAACTGGTTACTGCAGCGCAATAAATCATCTAGCTGCAGTACTGTCCCGAGGCCAGTTATAATTGCTGACATCTATTGCATTTTTCCTTAATATGATCTTGTAAAAGATTTCCTTGATGCACTCCCCATTCTTAGCAAATCACAGCTATAGAATGGCAGTACATCAAGTTTAAAACACCTCAGGAATGGAGGTTGGTTGTAACTCTGTAAATGTTCCAACTGAACAAAACGTGTTTTTTTTTTTCAAGAGTTTACAACTAAACATTGACAATACAGCTTTGAAAAGCTATGCTTTTTTTATTTTAATAGTTTGCATTTAACAAGTGTAACTGTATTTGCGTTCCTCCCTCCCCTCTTTGCTGAAATTATGTATTCTGATCCAGTCAGACCGAGATCAGTTTGTAAATCTGGTGTTCATAACTCTAATAAGAGCCATCTATTAGTGTCAAAAACTGGATACATGTTCTAGCAGGGATTTAAGCCTTTGATATAATGAACTTGCTTTTGGAGAGGAACATTGCTGCATAGTAATCTGGTATTTAGGATAAGGAAAGATTATTGCATAAAGATTGACTAAAAGGAGTAATATCTTATTTGAAATATGGACTCATTTGTAATAAACTGTTGGTTAGTTTAGGATTTCTCCATAGATCTTGGGAAGCAAACGGAAAATCTCCCCACTATAATTTAGAGAATTCACATTCAGTTTTTGCACTAATTTTTAACCAAAAAGTATAATTAATAGTTACAACAATACAGAAGTCATTATGTCCAACTAGAGGGTTGCACCAATTAACTAAAATCTACAGTCAACTTTGTACAAACCCTATAGAAAGTTTGAATGTAACGGGTCTCAAATGACTCCCAGGTTTCCTGCAGCATAATTAGGCAATCCTAACATCTCTGACCTGAACCCTTTTTAAATGGCTTTTATTAAGCAAGAGCAAGCCCACAAGAACATAAGTAGGGGCTGTGCCACAAATGATTCTTTGACTGCTATCCCAGCGAGAGCAGGCCAGAGACCCCCAAAACCGCAGAGGACCAGCCGCTGGATGCTTCTGGACGGGAAAGCACCCAGGGAAGCAACACGTGGACTCCCCGTCTCTGCCAACCTGGCAGCTGCCCCACCCCCCTGCTGTGCCTGCAAACCCAGCTCTGGCAGCCATCCCATATGGCACTTTTCCCCTGCCAATGGGAGCCAGTGGAACTCGCAGCTTGTGGAGGTGCGGCATGAGGAGAGTCTGGAGAACTCCTGTTGCCACTCTCACTAGAGCCAGAGAACCTCCCAGCAGGGATGGTGAGTGCGGCCAGGGAAGGGGGCAAAGGGTGTGAATGGAGATGAGTGGAAGTGTGTGTGTGGGGGGGGGGGGGGGTGCTGGGCTGTGGAGGGTGCTGGGCAGTGGGGGAAGTTTGTGTGTTTTGGGGTGCTAGTGGGGGAGATCTGTGTGTGTCAGGGCACTTGGCAGTGCGGGTTTGTAGGGCATTGTGTAGTTGTGGGGGGGCTGTGGGGAAGGGAAGGAAGGGGAAATCTGTAGATTGGGAAACTAGTGAGTGGGGGGGGTTCTGTGTGGGGTGCTGGGCAGTTGTGGGGCTGTGAGCAGGGGACGCTGGGCAGGGTGTGTGCACACAGCAATGTGCATTTGTGGTGGAAGGATTGTAGGGGGGCTCTGGGCATAGTGGATCCAGGGGGCGCTGGGCAGGGGAGTTGTGTGGTGCAGCATGGGCCTACCCCCAACAGGAAGGGGCTTGCTGGTAGCGCAGGGCCAGGCGGACCAGTGTGCCACTGGCTCCAGTCAGGGCTGTGCATCTGTCTCCCCACCCAATGTGTCCTGATAATTCACTCTTGCAATTTGGTCACTCTAGGATACAAATACCTGTGCCAGCTCTTGCTCCATAGCCATGCGTGCTGAAAATGAAAGAGGGAGAACAATTTTATTGTATTGTAACATTATTTCTACATACACTTTAAAATGTAATTGATGAAGGCATGTCAAAATACAAAAAACACTGCATATGTTTAGTTAATGAATTTTCATCTGCATTTGTCAAACATTTGCCAATAGTATTTGACCAGCTCTTCAGCTGGTCAAATACTACAATAAAAACATACTGAACTAATCGTTTGACAAACAATGAAATTCATCTAATAGTTTTTCAAACAGCCCCACTTACTTTCTCTCCTTTTTGCTGTATTTTTTCTCCCTTCTTGGCATCCCTCCACATTTCTTTCCTATAATGGATAAGAGTGTATGTATATTCACAGTTGTCAAAGGAAATGCTCTTAAAAAGGAAAAGTAGCGTCGGGATGTTTTGCTCTGTAGGCTGATGTACACCACCTGAAAATAGGCAACTCAGAATTTGTCTATACATGACTTATTCCGTGATAACTCTGTGTGTACCCATATTCTGGAATAAAAATGCCTTTTTCCATATTGTCTTAATCCACTTCAAGCTAAACTAGTATAAGGCACTCTTATTTCAGAATGAGTGTCCACACATGGTTATGCCATAACAACTATTCCATTTTAAATTATGAAATAATTTTCATGTGCAGGCAAGCCCTCAGACTTTCTTCTGACATTTGAGTAACAAAGTACAAATGAATGAAAACTTAACTGGACAAAATAATGTTAACATGTTTTCATGGCTTACTGATAATGATGCCACAATTTTTCTTTTGATTCTGTGGGTTTAGGCAAAAGAGAGCAGTATTATTTCCTAGGAAAATAGATTTACGTTTAAGAATGAAGATCAGATTGTTCTTAAAGCTAATTTGTGCCATTGAGCCATACAGCACTGGGTTCCACTTAGAGAGTACCTAATTTAGAAACTCATCTTGAGGAAGTGATTGCTATTAAAAGTGACCTGCAAAGGAGAAGCTCTCCTTTTTGCTTCTTTATGATGGATAAAAATCTTGCACTTTAAAATGAATACGAATGTCCACTTGTTTTTACATTAGAAATTCAGGCTCTCTCAGATGGAAGACTGGAGAGCTAGTGAAATGGAGACTTCACAAAGAGCTAAAATAATGAAAAGTTGAACAATAGAGAAGGTATTTTTAGTCACTGTTTATTACTGTGTAATAAACTCACAAGAAATGGTCCTAAAACCTCACTGAGGTCCTCAATCACATATTTTTAATGCTTTTTTAAAAATGGGGAAAAAACCGTCGTCTTTGAGTGGTTGTTCATGTCCATTCAAAGTAGGTGTGTGCGCGCTGCGTGCACGCCAGCCGGAAAATTTTCCCCTAGCAGCGTCTGTAGGGTCGGTCCGGGCGCTCCCTGGAGTGGCGCCACCACGGCGCCCTATAAAGGGGCCCGCCGACCCTCCACCCCCTCAGTTCCTTCTTACCGCCTGTGACGGCTAGCTGGAACTTCTCTTGCATAGCAATCTGGCAGTGTCCTATCCGTACCGTTTAGTTCGTGTATCCAGTTATATAGATAGATCTTTGTATATAGTTGTCGTAGTTTGGGGGTCCCCCCCCACAGTCTTCATCGCCCGCTGGGGCATGCCCGGGTCCCCCTGGTTCAAACTGCGAGGACTGCGGGAAATTCATGCCTAAGAGTCACCCGCACTCTGCGTGCTTGAGGTGCCTCAGAGAGAGCCACCAAAAGGACCGGTGCTCTATCTGCAGAGGCTTCCGCCCGAGAACTCTTAAGGACAGGGCTCAAAGACTCAGAGTCCTCCTGATGGAGACAGCCCTACAACCACTCTCGGACCCAGAGCCGGCTGAGGCGGGCCCCAGCACGTCGTCCTCGGTGCGGAGTGCCCCGGCACCGGCATCAGGACTTAGGGCCCAGCCCAAGTCATCCAAGACCCTTGCCCAGGCGGAGTCGGGTCATAGAAGTCAACCTCAGTGCCGGCACCGCTCACCTTCGCCGGTGCCCGCCAAGAGAAGGAAGCGGTGAGGGATCGGTCTCCCCACCAGGACCGAGGCCGATGCCGCCCCGTGGGGCTAAGCGGACAGGCTGGGCTACAGCCCCTCGGCGGTTCCATCGACTCCCGCACCGCAGAGAGGGGTCGAGTCCGGACCAGCCTAATTCCCGGACCTCAGCGGAGACATACGCCCCCCGTTGTCGACGCCGGAGGCGTTCGAGGCGGCCTCAGACCTAATGGGTCTCCCGGCACCACCTCCCCCACATCGTAGGGAGTTGCCTACTGTGGTCCGTCCACCAGTACAATCTAGAGGCAAGCCGGCCATGCTATCGCCTCCCTCCCGCACCGAGCTGCGAAGGTGGCACCGGACCAGAGGAGAGGCTCCCCGCCGCCCTCGGCACCACTCACCTTCGGCCGGGCGCTGCTCCCCCAGGTCCTCATACTCAGAGACCTCAGACTCAGAGGCGGACTCCTATCGCTCCAGCAGGTCGCGGAGCAGGAGATCGATGTCGGGGGCGAGCCACCAACGTTACCCGCAGTGGCAGCAACAATGGCAGCCGCCCTCGCAGTGGCCGTTTTGGACTCCCTGGGCCTACCATCAGTCGGTAGGCCAGGCGTTTGGCCCTCGGTCACGGTCGGCTTCGGTGTCCTCGACGTCGGTGGCCCCGGCGCAGCTGCCTCCCCACCGGCACCGTCGCCGGGCAGGGTGTGCCATCGTCAAGTTCAGCACCCCTAACCGGGCAGCGGCACCAGCAGTGCGGCTTTAGTTCGGGCTCTGCCGGCACCGCATGATACGCCAAGTCGCTCACTGGCGACCCGGTACCGGCCGCGGTGCCGCATTTAGACTCGAACCGGCACCGCAACCTCAATACCGTGTGCCGCAGGACCCCGAGGGGCCGCATGCACCGGAGGAAGGGCCGCTCCATGTAATCTCTTCGTCTCGTCCTCCCCGGACGAGGGCGGTCTCGGCACGGCTGTGGCACCGGCCCTAGAGGACACTCGAATCCTCCAACAATTGCTTCGGCGAGCAGCTCAAAGCCTCGCAATCCAAGCGGAGGAGATCGAGGTGGACGCGGACCCTGTAGTGGACATCCTGGCCCCCTCAGGGCCATCCAGGGTGGCCCTCCGCTGATAAAGACTGATAGCGGATACGTCCCGCACCCTATGGCAAACACCAGCCTCATTGGCCCCTACTGCCAAGAGGACGGAGTGCGGCGCTACTTCGTCCCCTCTAAAGGGCATGAACACCTGTACACCCACCCTCCCCGGACTCCCTGGTAGTAGATGCGGCTAACCAGTGGGAGCGTCAGGGTTTCAGGGGTCAACACCAAAGAGCAGGGACGCAAAAAGACTTGAGCTCTTTGGCAGGGAAGGTGTACTCCACGGGGGGGACTCCAACTCCGCATTGCCAATCAACAGGCAATAGTAAGCCGATATGGCCACAACATGTGTTCGGCCATGTCGAAGTTTGCGGAGCTCCTTCCCCAGGACTCGAGATCAGAGTTTTCGGCCTAGTGGAGGAGGGCAAACTGATCTCTCGAGCCTCCCTCCAGGCGCCTTAGATGCGGCGGACTCAGCCTCGCGCACCCTGGCCACGGGCCTGGTCATGCGGCGGGGAGCCTGGCTCCAGTCTCGGGCCTGCCCTATGAGGTCCAGCAGACGATTCAAGACCTCCCCTTCGAAGGGCAGATGCCGTTTTCAGAGAAAACGGACAAACGTCTCCATAGTTTAAAGGACTCGAGGGCCACGCACTTCGCTCGCTGGGCTTGCATACCCCACGACCCAGCGCAGACAATTTAGGCCGCAGGCGGCCCCTTGCCCATACCAGCCACAGACTCGCCAGGAGCTGGGGCGCAGGGCGGGCAGAAATGGCAGGAGGCGTCACCAGCGTCACCCTCCGGCCAGGCGTCTGGCCAATCGAGACCACCATCTGGGCCTAGACCCCTATTTGATGGTACGGTCGAGGGCGACCTACCAATCGAGACTCTGGATCCTCCCACCCCTACCTTTGGGTCACGTCTGTCCCACTTCTACCCGTGCCTGGTCCCGAATTACGTCGGACAAATGGGTGCTCCGCACGGTAGAGGGGATATTCTATCCAGTTTTCCTCCCTTCCGCCCCACCAACCCCCTCCCGTCCCTCTTCAGGGACCTTCTCACGAGCAACTTCTGGTTTCAAGAAGTGAAGTCCCTCATGGAGGCAGGGGCGGTGGAGGAAGTCCCGCGGGAGCTCAGGGCAAAGGCTTCTACTCCCGGTATTTTCCTCATACCGAAGGCAAAAGGGGGCCTGAGACCCATCCTAGACTTGCGGCGGCTGAACAAGTTGTGAGGAAACTCAAGTTCCGCATGGTCTCCCTGTCCTCGATCATCCCTCCTGGATCCAGGAGATTGGTATGCCGCCCTCGACTTAAAGGACGCCTATTTCCACATTGCCATAATTCCACGGCACTCCGGTACCTCAGGTTCGTCGTGGCCGGCGTCCATCTGCAGTTCACGGTGCTCCCGTTGGCCTGTCAGCTGCTCCCAGGGTCTTCACGAAGTGCATGGCAGTCGTGGCGGCCTTCCTGCGCAGGCACGTGGCATCCAGGTATTCCCCTACCTGGACGACTGGCTCATAAAGGGCCGCTCCATGGAGCAGGTAGAGACCCAGGTGTGCTTCATCAGGTGGACCTTTCTCGATCTGGGCCTCCTCTTGAACGATGCCAAATCCACCCTGTCTCCGACGCAACGCATAGAGTTCATAGGAGCGGTTCTGGACTCCACACGCCAAAGCGTATCTGCGGAGTCCAGGTTCCGTGCAATTTCCGAGCTCATCCTCGGACTGCACCGCCCCGGTCACCACACGCGAGTTTGCCTCCGGCTGTTGGGCCACATGGCAGCATGCACCTATGTGGTGGTCCACGCCAGACTCCGGCTTCGCTCGCTGCAGTCCTGGTTGGCGACAGTTTATCGCCCAGTCAGGGACCCTCTGGACTCAGTGGTGTCTGTTCCCTGCTTGGTGCTGCACTTGTTTCAGTGGTGGCTCAACCTGCGGGAAGTCTGCATGGGCGTTCCCTTTGCTGCTCCACAGCCCTCCCTCTCTTTGGTGATGGACACCTCAGATTGAGGTTGGGGAGCGCACCTGGGACATCTCAGGACGCAGGGCTTGTGGTCGCAGGAGGACCTCAAGTTGCATATCAATGTCAGGGAGTTGAGAGCGGTGCACCTGGCGTGTTTGACCTTCCGGTCCCACCTGGCCGGCAGGTGTGTTTCAGTCCTTTCGGACAACACGGCGGCAGTCTTTTATATCAACAAACGGGGGTGCACGCTCCTCTCCCCTCTGCAGTGAAGCCCTCGTGCTGTGGGATTTCTGCGTCCACAATGCCACCCACCTGACGGCATTCTATCTTCTGGGGGAACAAAACGGGTTGGCAGACACCCTCAGCCGCTCGTTCCAGGGTCACGAGTGGTCTCTCTGATGGGACATTGTGCGCTCGATTTTCCAGCTTTGGGGCTTTCCCTGGCTGGACCTGTTTGCCTCCAGGAAAAACAGGAAGTGCCGACGGTTTTGCTCCCTTCTGGGCCGCAGTCGGGGGTCTCTGTCGGACGCCTTCCTTCAGCCATGGGAGGACAGCCTGCTCTATGCCTTCCCTCTGATCCCCCTGATACAGTGTGCTTTTAAAGATTTGCAGGGATTGCGCCAGGGTAATCCTGATAGCTCCGGCTTGGCCGCGCCAGCATTGGTACACGTCACTCCTGCACATGTCTGTTCAGGCATCCCTGACGCTGCCCCTGTTCCTGGACTTGATCACGCAGGACCAGAGCTCCCTCTGCCATCTGAACCTTGAGTCCCTTCACCTCACAGCCTGGATGCTTCATGACTGAACTCGGTGGAATTGCAGTGTTCCCAGCAGGTCAGGCAGGTGCTGCTGGGTACCAGGAAACCGTCAACTAGGGCAACCTTACCTGGCTAAATGGAAGCACTTCTCTGACTCGACCAGATGGAGGGGTCACGACCTGCTGGGGTTCCAATTCCTGCTGTCCTTGACTACTTGCTTCACCTACGACAACTGGGCCTCTCCCTTTCCTCCATTTGCATTCACTTGGCAGCCATATCCGCCTTTCATCCAGGAGAGAGGGGTACCTCAGTGTTTGCAAACCTGCTGGTTGGGCATTTCCTCAAGGGTATAGACAGGCTCCTCCTGCATGTGCGTCAGCCTACCGCTGCTTGGGACCTGAATCTGGTCCTCTCGGGGCCTCCCTTTGAGCCTCTGGCTTTGTGCTCCCTGCTGTACCTGTCGTACAAGACCGCCTTCCTGGTGGCGATAACCTCGGCCCGATGGGTGTCAGAGCTTCGAGCGTTAACACCTGAGCCCCCGTACACAGTCTTCTACAAGGACAAGGTCCAACTGAGACCTCATCTGGCTTTCCTGCCCAAGGTTATTTCACAGTTCCACATGGGCCAAGATATCTTTCTTCCGGGGTTTTATCCGAAACCACATGCCTCCAGCGAAGAGCGGCGGCTACACTCCCTGGATGTCTGCAGGGCCTTGGCCATTTACATAGAGCGTACCAAGCCGTTCAGATGCTCAACCCAGCTCTTCGTTGCAGTGGCAGAAAGAATGAAGGGGATCCTGATCGCCTCTCAGTGAATCTCTTCGTGGATCGCGACTTACATCGGGGAATGCTACCATATAGCTAAGACCCCTGTCCCTCCGGTCACTTCCCACTCCACTAGGGCGCAGGCCTCCTCTGCGGCGTTTCTGGCTCAGGTTCCGACTCAGGAGATTTGTAGAGAGGCCACGTAGTCCTCCATCCACATGGTCTCGTCTCACTATGTCATCACACACCAGTCTAGGGATGATGCAGCCTTTGGTCGCGCAGTACTCCAGTCAGCAGTGATCTCTGACCCCACCTCCTAAGGTTAGGCTTGTGAGTCACCTACTTTGAATGGACATGAACAACCACTCGAAGAAGAGAAAACGGTTGCCCACCTTTTAGTAACTTGTTCTTCGAGATGTGTTCATGTCCATTCCAACACCCACCCTCCTGCCCCTCTGTCGGAGTGCCACTGTCGGAAGCATACTTGTCTGTTGAGTGCCACGCAAGAAAAAGAAACTGAGAGTGAGAGCTCGTGCGGGCCCCTTTATTAGGTGCCCATCGGGTGGCGCCAACTCCGAGGGGCGCGCCAGGACCGACCCTATGGACGGCTGCTAGGGGAAAATTCTTCTCGCTGCGTGCACAGCAGTGTGCACCATCACCTACTATGTTGAATTGAACATGAAACAACACCATCTCGAGAACCAACACGCACTGGAAAGGTGGGTTAAACCACTCTTTTCAGGCTCTCTCCTCTCGGTTTCTATAAAGAACAAGACGGGCGCCAATTAGGTTGCAGAGCATCTTTTTAAGATGTACCTAATTTAGAGGAAGAGAAAGGAATTTCTAAAGGAGTTTGGATGTAGTGCAGATCTTTTGATATCTTGGAAGAGAAAAATTCCTAAATGAGTAATTGCACACCCTCCCCCCCCCCTTTTTTTTTTTTTTTTTTAATATTTGTGGGAAAATGGAAAGTCTTCTAAACCTCGCCACAACATACTATGATAGCTGGAGGACCAAAATGTGTTTTGCAGGGTAAGGGCCATCAATTTGTAGCAGATGTTGGTTCTCCTTTTTCTAGCTAGGGAACAAGGTCCACTTTTTGTTGAAAAAATTGAGTGAGGCCTAGGGACCATATAACATTTCCCAGCTGACCTGTTCTGAAGGGAAGGCCTATCTTACACTTAAAAATGGTAGATTGAACCTATCTACATTGGGCTTAGGTGTGGTGGACAAATTGGATATGAAGCCACCATGTTAAGGAGGAAACCCTTAACCCCTTAACTTAAATTAAATTAATTGAGCAACTTGACACCATTAAATTAGGGCTTGATAAAGACTGAAGTGGGGTTCATACACCAAAGTAAAAACTATTTCCACATGGCTGCATTTTTCCCCCTGACTGTTAACACCCTTCTTTGTCAAAATGTTGGAAGGAAAAGGGCCATTTGCTTATCACTACGAACATTTTTTTCGCCTGCTGAAATAGCCCACCTTAATTGTTTTACTCTCGTTTATAGTGGTATTGGCACATCCATTTTTTTATGTTCTTGTGTGTGTGTTTTATATTACCTACCATATTTTTCCACTGCAATACAATCCTGATGAAGTGGGTTTTAGCCCATGGAAAAAGTTAGCTGCAAAATACATAATTAGTCTCTAGGTGCCACAAGACTCCTCGTTCTTTTGCTTATACAGACAACACAGCTACCCGCTCTTTGAACGCTTGGATATATTGTAATTACTATTCTGCATTTTTCATTACAAATTCTCAACCAATTGTTGTTAAATTCCCGTGGTTTCTAGTTAGGAGACTTATTTGTGTTGTTGTTTTTTTCCCAACTAATGGCATATTAATATGTCCTTAGAGTACAGGACAGTTCGGTTGTTTGGTTTTTTTTTTTTTTTTTTAAAACCATGTCAGTTTGAAGGAAATAAATGTCTGTGATAAAAAAGGGGCTCTTATTACACTGCCTGTTTTAATTTATGCTGTTCCCAGTAGCAAGAAAAGAACACAATAAATAAAATGAAGCAACAGGATTAATCATGTACAGCTCTGAAATATAAACTAACAGATACATGAAGCTATTTGATTGCAGTAGGGAACTTTTCTTAAAAAGGACCGCAGGGTATTGAAAACATCTTCTTTTGAAGTAAAACAATGTGTTTTTGTGATTTTTTTTTGTTTTTTGTTTTTTTAAAAGCTTATGCGTTAAATTGGAGGACCATTACTTATGTGCATTTGGAAGGCTATTTCAGCATTCTAGGAAAGCTAGGTTGATGTCCTGTTATATTGCCTTCGGCTTATAAGAAACTAACTGGCTTGTCTGACCATGCTTTGCTTTTTGGTAAAAACATTAATTTAATAGTTTCCACAGAGGAAAATGCTTTTAAAAAAATCTCTAAAAAATATATTATTTAGGACTATTCCTTGCTAACTTCTCATGCATGAGAGGTGACTTACGTTTTTAAAAACAAAAAGAGTTATTGTCAACTGATGTAAAAACAGTGTGGAATCCACTTGTAGTCAGACTAATGTGGGTAGATTATTGATACTTGATGATAGGTGTGTTTACACAACCTTATACTTATACCCGGTATCTTGTGGTAATGTTAAGCCAATTAACTTTGAACGAAAAGTCTCAGGTTTAGCATTGGTTTCAACCAGGTCTAACTAATGTGAGTTAAAAGTTATTCCTGGTTGTTGTTTGTAGACATGCATAGTAATAAAACAGCTTCTTGGAAAGAAAGTTAGAAATGTGGTTGACTAATGATCTTATGTGACTGCAAGGTATTTTCTAAGTCTGAAAACGTTTAAAAGTTGTTTGTTAATGTTAACAAGCATTCCTCTTGAATAATATATCAAAAGCCCCACCTTTCTGCTCCTTGTTCATTCATAAATGCCAGGATGGCTCAGATAAATGTGGGGGTGGAGGCCCAAAAAGGAAAAAAATAACTCAGAAGTTGTAATTGGATTATTCACAAAGAAAATCATACAAGCTTCTCAACCATGGCATTCTATAGCTTTTTCCCTTTCCCTACAAAATACAGAAAAATTGAATGAAAAGTTTGTGGCTCACCTACAGAAATAAAAAGCAAATTACCTCATATAGAGCCTGAAAAGATCAGGACATGACTAGATATTAATAGTAAAAGAAATGTATAGCGTGTGCTATAATTAATGCAATACCAAAACAAAACCATCTGTGTTAATGCAAGACTTTGAAGTTAAATGTATACAAATGTCAGATTATGGTCCCGTAATAACTGTCCTATGTAGTATAACCATGGTGTGTGTGTGCACGCGTGTGCGTGCGCACGCACGCACGCAAGACAGCAAACTTGTAATATGTCTTCACTGTAGACTACCCAGGTCCAAGAACCCAGGGTTTAGCTGGATCCAAGTCTGTGAACATCCACACTGCTAAGCCACATTTGAATCGTACAGTGAAACCATTTCCACACTGGCATGCCAATAACCTAGGTGCTAGAATTTCTGGAGAGTTATTAAAAAATACGGCTGTCAAGCGATTAAAAAAAGTAAATGCGATTAATCACACTGTTAATAATAGAAAACCATTTTTATTTAAATATTTTGGGATGTTGTCTACATTTCTCAATATATTAATTTCAATTACAACACAGAATAAAGTGTAGTACTCACTTTACATTTTTTATTACAAATATTTGCACCCTAAAAAACAAAAGAAATAGTACATTTCAATTCACCTAATACAAGTGCTGTAGTGCAATCTCTTTATAATGAAAGTTAAACTTACAAATGTAGAATTATGTACAAAAAATAACTGCATTCAGAAATAAAACTGTAAAACTTTAGAACTTACAAGTCCACTCAGACCTACTTCAGCCAATCGCTCAGACAAACAAGTTTGATTACAATTTGCAGGAGATAATGCTGCCCACATCTTGTTTACAAAGTCACCTATAAGTGAGAATAGGTGTTCACATGGCATTGTTGTAGCCAGTGTCGCAAGATATTTACATTGCAGATGCGCTAAAGATTCATATGGCCCTTCACGCTTCAGCCACCATTCCAGAAGACATGTGTCCAGGCTGATGATGGGTTCTGCTTAATAATGATCCAAAGCAGAGCAGACCGACACATGTTCATTTTCATCATCTGAGTCAAATGCCACCAGCAGCTCTGCCTGAGCCTGTGGGGACTGAGCAGCCATGTGGATGGAGAAGGTGGCAAGGACAGCCTCCTTCGAGGACTATGACCTCCTTGTGGACAGACTCATTAAAGATCTGTCTGCAGAAATCTTATGTGGGAGGAAGGGAACTCGGGAGAACACACTTACTGCGCACAGAGCTTCTGCGTCCAGAGAGAATCATGATAACATGACGGAAGCCAGGAGAAGGAACATCAGTCACTGCTATGACACAGCAGCAGCAGGATCCAGAAGCTTTACCAGTCAAACTGCCCTAAGGCTACGAGAGAGATCCTTGATGGGCCCTCATCCTTCTGTGCAATCCCATCCAAGAGACTCTTCTCGTAAGTCAATGGGGTGTTTTGACCATGTAGCTCAGAATGACGTGCAGCGTCCAGAGTGCCTTCATCCTCCGGGTTGACTATGCAGAGGACCAGGAACAAGACTTTACATCATGGGAAGTAGATACCAGACTTACAAAGACCAAAAACACAGCCCCAGGAAAAGATGGCATTTGCTACAACGACCTGAAAAAAACAAGACCCCGGGTTGCCTGGTACTAACTGCCATTTTTAACAAATAAAACCAGTTCTTCTTCGAGTGATTGCTCATATCCATTCCAGTTAGGTGTGCGTGTACCATGTGCATGTTCGTCAGAAGACTTTTTACCTTAGTAACGCTCGGTGGGTCGGCTGGGCATCCCCTGGAGTGGCGCCGCTATGGCACCGGATATATACCCCAGCCGACCCAGCCACCCTTCAGTTCCTTCTTACCGCCTGTGTCAGTCGTTGGAACAGTGGAGCGCAGCTTAGCTGACCTCCACTTCCCTAGCTACTCATAGTTCTCATTCGTTATCGTGTATATAGTTACAATCCTTTTATTTATATATGTGTGTGTGTGTGTGTGTGTGTATATATGTGTGTGTGTGTGTGTATGTAT
>NC_133769.1:325975480-325977269 GCF_003597395.2 Chelonoidis abingdonii
ATAAATGTCCAAGAGCTGAGAGCGGTCCGCCTGGCGTGCCAGACATTCCAGCAGCATCTACATGGCCGTTGTGTCTCAGTGTTTACAGACAACACAACAGCCATGTATTATATCAACAAACAGGGAGGTACTCGATCTTCCCCCCTCTGTCAGGAGACCATCCGACTCTGGGACTTCTGCATAGCCCACTTGATAGACCTGGTAGCGTCTTTTCTCCCAGGGGTTTGGAACACTCTAGCGGATCAGCTGAGCAGATCCTTCCTCTGCCACGAACGGTCGATAAGACCAGATGTTGTTCATTCAGTCTTCCAGAAGTGGGGCTTTCCCCACATAGATCTGTTCGCCTCTCGCATGAACAGGAAATGCCAAGCTTTCTGTTCCTTCCAGGGTCTTTCACCGGGATCAATCTCGGATGCATTCCTCATGTCGTGGAAACACCGGCTGCTCTATGCCTTCCCTCCATTCCCGCTGGTTCACAAGGTCCTGATAAAACTCTGCAGGGACAGAGCACACCTAATCATGATTGCACCAGCGTGGCCCAGACAGCACTGGTCCACCACACTGCTCAACCTGTCCATAGCCAGCCCAATTACCCTGCCTCCCCACCCGGACCTCATAACACAGGACCACAGCAATCTTCGCCACCCGGATCTGCAGGCCCTCCACCTCATGGCGTGGCTCCTGCGTGGCTAAACAGGTTGGAGTTATGCTGCTCCACTCCGATACAACATATACTCCTGCGTAGCAGAAACCTTTCCACTTGGTCAACATATCTGGCCAAGTGGAAATATTTCTTCTACTGCTGTGAAACGCAGAATACTACTCCCTCTCGGGTCTCGATCCCCACTATCTTGGACTACCTCTGGTCCCTTAAGCAGCGGGGCCTAGTGATATTGTCTCTGAGGGTGCACTTGGCAGCCATCTCCACATTCCATCCAGGGAAGAGTGGACACTCCGTGTTTTCCCATCCTTTAGTTACTAGATTTCTCAAGGGCCTGGAGCGCCCCTACCCCCAAGTACGCCGCCCTGCCCCTACCTGGGACCTCAATCTAGTCCTAAGCAGGCTTATGCTTCCACTATTCGAGACGTTGACAACTTGCTCGCTGCTATACCTGTCCTGGAAGACAGTTTTCTTAGTAGCCATTACATTGGCCAGACGAGTCTCCGAGCTTCGAGTGCTAACAGTGGACCCAACATATACTGCCTTTCACATGGACAAGGTACAGTTGGGACCGCATCCGGCGTTCCTCCCTAAGGTGGTGTCAGCCTTCCATACCAATCAGGATATCTTCCTTCCGGTCTTCTTCCCGAAGCCTCACTTATCTCGGCGGGAACAGCAGTTACACTCCTTAGATGTCCGTAGGGTGCTTGTTTTTTATATCGATCGGACAAAGCCCTTCCGGAAATCGCCCCAACTCTTCGTTGCTGTGGCTGACCAGATGAAAGGCCTACCTGTCTTCTCCCAGAGGATCTCCTCTTGGGTGACGGTGTGCATCCGCACGTGCTATGACCTGGCTCACATTCCCTCAGGCCATCTCACTGCACATTCTACCAGAGCTCAGGCTTCATCAGCCGCCTTCCTGGCCCATGTGCCAATCCAGGAGATATGTCGTGCAGCTACCTGGTCCTCGGTCCACACCTTTGCTTCGCACTATGCTCTGGTCCAACAATCTAGAGATGATGCAGCCTTTGGCTCAGCGGTTTTGCACTCTGCCACATCACACTCTGACCCCACTGCCTAGGTAAGGCTTGGGAATCACCTAACTGGAATGGATATGAGCAATCACTT
>NC_133769.1:325977369-325992395 GCF_003597395.2 Chelonoidis abingdonii
TTTTTTGTGACAACATAGTGACGGCTATGGACTTTATACCATGAAACGCTCCTGGTAGTAAATAGCCTACAAGAAAGGAATTTACTTTCCAACATTTTTATAGATGGTACCATTATTTGTTAAATCTATGTAAATTCATATTTTTAATCTTAAAATTCTAGTTTTAGCCCTTTTAAACAAAGTTGTATATTGTCTCAAACTAAAATGAGATAAGATGTATTTTTCCTGTTAGGTTTTATACCGCACTCTTCATGTTTGCCCATTTATAAGTTAAATATAGTTGTATGGAAAAGTACATTTTATTAAATTTTTGCATTTAAAAAGTGAAATGTTTAACTATGATATACCAACAGTGTCTAATTTGATCAAATATAATTCTCTTCCAAAACCAAAGCTAATTTTTTTGCATATTCAGTAAAACTTCAAGTGCTGGCAACTGTAACTATTTTCACATATACCTGCTTACCAGTTTGGGGGACAATTTGGCAATTTTGTGGTTATAAAATTATGGTTCTCAAGTGCCAGTGTTTAAAAATAGCATTGTAATTTTACACGCTTTTGTGATGGAGTATTGTTTTGTTATACAATTTTGACTTTCAGATTCTTATTTCAATTTGCATTTGTTTATGTATAACTTCAGGAGAAATACTGAACACCTGAATCCTGAATGATACTAATAAACTAATAATTGCAGAGGTTTTAAATATTTAGTTAACTGACTTGCTTTTGTATCTTGTAAAAATTTACATATTTGCTTTCAGCCTCAAACAAAAGAGGAGTGCCAATCAAAACATCTTTTCATGGAGAGCAGGAAATATAGGACAGATAAACTTACTTAAATATTTATGATTAGACACTGCTCTTAAATCATAATTCACTAAAAATAACCTTTTATACAGTAGAATTTGTTTCTCTTGGACATGCTGGAGAAAATAGATTTGATATTTTTTGTTCTCAAAACAAGGGATATGTGTTCTGAATCCATAATTGACAAAACTGAAACTCAGAGTAATTACTCTGTCTCATAAAATGGGTGGTAAGTGTCTATTTGCCAGAAAAGGACAGTAGTTCTCTTGCCACAATTGTCAGTGTCTTTTGTCTTCAGTAAAGGTGAAAATGCAGGAAGGAAAACCCCCCAGCATCCTGAAGTATGAAGGTAAGTGGAGAGGGATCTATAATAATTAGGCTTGGAAGAATTTGATTATTTTTATAATTTTGAAGGATATCAATGTTTGTTTTTAAGCATTTTTCTACTTTTCTCAATTTAATTTTAATAGTTGGGAGGTTACAATAATTTAATGACAGTAGATGTTGAGATTCAAAATATTAAAACTTTAGCCATTAAAACATATTCTCAACATGTCAAAACATACAAAGTAAGCAGCACTTTTCTTAGTGTTTATCTGTAAATTTTGATATGAATAGAAATATTTTTCACTGGGTTACATATGTACAGTGAAATTTGACATTTACATATGAAAATTAATCCTTCCAACCCTAATTATAATTGCTATCATCTGAGAACAAGAACCAAAGATAAAATTTTCTTAAAATCTAACTACAGTTAGATCTCTGGAGCTTTAATGGATCTCTCTGAAACACTAAACGGCTAAATTCTGCCTTTTGTGTGTGGGGTGCTGTAAAGGCAAAATTTTGGTTTAAGAATATTGGTTGCAGGTATGTACAAAAAATTCAGTGAGGTAGGTTTTTGAAGCTGAAAGGCATCTTTTCTTTCCACATATAAAGTTTCATTGTTGTTACTGTATATCTCAATATAGAACTTTTACTGTCCTAAGATAAAATATATATCTAGGGGAAAGGAGTTAGGATTATAAATTTACAAACTGGTTCTGCAGCAGCAATAAATCAATCTAGCTGCAGTACTGTTCCGAGGCCAGTTATTGCTGACATCTTTGCATTTTCCTTAATATGATCTGTAAAAGTTCCTGATTGCATCTCTCATTCTTTAGCAATCACAGCTATTTAGATGCAGTACATCAGTTAAAAACACCTCAGGAATGGAGGTTGGTTGTAACTCTGAAATGTTCCTAACTGAACAAAACGTGTTTGTTTTTTTTTCAAGAGTTTACAACTAAACATTGACAATACAGCTTTGAAATGCTATGCTTTATTTTTTTAATAGTTTGCATTTAACAGTGTACTGTATTTGCGTTCTCCCTCCCCCCTCTTTGCCTGATTATGTATTTCTGATTCCAGTCAGACCGATCAGTTTGTAAATCTGGTGTTCATAACTCTATAAGAGCCATCTATTAGTGTCAAAACAACTGGATACATGTTCTAAGGGATTTAACCTTTTATATAAGAACTTGCTTTTGGGAGAGGACATTGCTGGCATATGTAATCTGGTATTTAGGATAAGGGAAAGATTTTGCATAAAGATTGACTAAGGAGTAATATCTTATTTGAAATATGGACTCATTTGTAATAACTGTTGGTTAGTTTTGGATTTCTCATAGATCTTGAAGCAAACAGAAGTCTCCCCCCCACCTAATTTTAGAGAATTCACATTCAGTTTTTGCACTAATTTTTAACAAAATGTATAATTAATAGTTACACCAATACAGAGTCATATGTCCAAGCTAGAGGGTTGCACCAATTTAACTAAAAGTCTACAGTCAACTTTGTACAAACCCTTAGAAATTTGATGTAACGGGTCTCAAATGACTCCAGGTTTCTGCAGCATAATTAGGACAATGCTAACATCTCTGAGCCTGAACCCTTTTTAATGGCTTTTATTAGCAGAGCAAGCCCATCAAGAACATAAGTAGGGGCTGTGCACAAATTGACTTTCTTTGACTGCTATTCCAGCGGGAGCAGGCAGAGAGCCCCCCCCAGACCCAGAGGGACCAGCCTGCTGGATGCTTCCTGGGACGGGAAGCACCCCAGGTAAGCACCACTTGGACTCCCCTTCTCGCCCCCTGGCAGCTGCCCCCCACCCCCTGCTGGTGCCTGCAAACCCAGCTCTGGCAGCTCCCATTGGCACTTTTCCTGGCCAATGGGAGCCATGGAACTCGCGCTTGTGGAGGGTGCGGCATGAGGAGAGTCTGGAGACTCCTGTTGCCACTCTCACTAGGAGCCAGAGACCTCCCAGCAGGGCTGGTGAGTGCGGCCAGGGAAGGGGGCAGGGTGTGATGGAGTGAGTGGGAAGTGTGTGTGTGGGGGAAGTTTGTGTGTTTTGGGGTGCTAGTGGGGGAGATCTGTGTGTGTCAGGGCACTTGGCAGTGCGGGTTTGTAGGGCATTGTGTAGTTGTGGGGGGGCTGTGGGGAAGGGAAGGAAGGGGAAATCTGTAGATTGGGAAACTAGTGAGTGGGGGGGGTTCTGTGTGGGGTGCTGGGCAGTTGTGGGGCTGTGAGCAGGGGACGCTGGGCAGGGTGTGTGCACACAGCAATGTGCATTTGTGGTGGAAGGATTGTAGGGGGGCTCTGGGCATAGTGGATCCAGGGGGCGCTGGGCAGGGGAGTTGTGTGGTGCAGCATGGGCCTACCCCCAACAGGAAGGGGCCTGCTGGTAGCGCAGGGCCAGGCGGACCAGTGTGCCACTGGCTCCAGTCAGGGCTGTGCATCTGTGTCTCCCCACCCAATGTGTCCTGATAATTCACTCTTGCAATTTGGTCACTCTAGGATACAAATACCTGTGCCAGCTCTTGCTCCATAGCCATGCGTGCTGAAAATGAAAGAGGGAGAACAATTTTATTGTATTGTAACATTATTTCTACATACACTTTAAAATGTAATTGATGAAGGCATGTCAAAATACAAAAAACACTGCATATGTTTAGTTAATGAATTTTCATCTGCATTTGTCAAACATTTGCCAATAGTATTTGACCAGCTCTTCAGCTGGTCAAATACTACAATAAAAACATACTGAACTAATCGTTTGACAAACAATGAAATTCATCTAATAGTTTTTCAAACAGCCCCACTTACTTTCTCTCCTTTTTGCTGTATTTTTTCCCCCTTCTTGGCATCCCTCCACATTTCTTTCCTATAATGGATAAGAGTGTATGTATATTCACAGTTGTCAAAGGAAATGCTCTTAAAAAGGAAAAGTAGCGTCGGGATGTTTTGCTCTGTAGGCTGATGTACACCACCTGAAAATAGGCAACTCAGAATTTGTCTATACATGACTTATTCCGTGATAACTCTGTGTGTACCCATATTCTGGAATAAAAATGCCTTTTTCCATATTGTCTTAATCCACTTCAAGCTAAACTAGTATAAGGCACTCTTATTTCAGAATGAGTGTCCACACATGGTTATGCCATAACAACTATTCCATTTTAAATTATGAAATAATTTTCATGTGCAGGCAAGCCCTCAGACTTTCTTCTGACATTTGAGTAACAAAGTACAAATGAATGAAAACTTAACTGGACAAAATAATGTTAACATGTTTTCATGGCTTACTGATAATGATGCCACAATTTTTCTTTTGATTCTGTGGGTTTAGGCAAAAGAGAGCAGTATTATTTCCTAGGAAAATAGATTTACGTTTAAGAATGAAGATCAGATTGTTCTTAAAGCTAATCTGTGCCATTGAGCCATACAGCACTGGGTTCCACTTAGAGAGTACCTAATTTAGAAACTCATCTTGAGGAAGTGATTGCTATTAAAAGTGACCTGCAAAGGAGAAGCTCTCCTTTTTGCTTCTTTATGATGGATAAAAATCTTGCACTTTAAAATGAATACGAATGTCCACTTGTTTTTACATTAGAAATTCAGGCTCTCTCAGATGGAAGACTGGAGAGCTAGTGAAATGGAGACTTCACAAAGAGCTAAAATAATGAAAAGTTGAACAATAGAGAAGGTATTTTTAGTCACTGTTTATTACTGTGTAATAAACTCACAAGAAATGGTCCTAAAACCTCACTGAGGTCCTCAATCACATATTTTTAATGCTTTTTTAAAAAAGGGGAAAAAACCGTCGTCTTTGAGTGGTTGTTCATGTCCATTCAAAGTAGGTGTGTGCGCGCTGCGTGCACGCCAGCCGGAAAATTTTCCCCTAGCAGCGTCTGTAGGGTCGGTCCGGGCGCTCCCTGGAGTGGCGCCACCACGGCGCCCTATAAAGGGGCCCGCCGACCCTCCACCCCCTCAGTTCCTTCTTACCGCCTGTGACGGCTAGCTGGAACTTCTCTTGCATAGCAATCTGGCAGTGTCCTATCCGTACCGTTTAGTTCGTGTATCCAGTTATATAGATAGATCTTTGTATATAGTTGTCGTAGTTGGGGGGTCCCCCCCCACAGTCTTCATCGCCCGCTGGGGCATGCCCGGGTCCCCCTGGTTCAAACTGCGAGGACTGCGGGAAATTCATGCCTAAGAGTCACCCGCACTCTGCGTGCTTGAGGTGCCTCAGAGAGAGCCACCAAAAGGACCGGTGCTCTATCTGCAGAGGCTTCCGCCCGAGAACTCTTAAGGACAGGGCTCAAAGACTCAGAGTCCTCCTGATGGAGACAGCCCTACAACCACTCTCGGACCCAGAGCCGGCTGAGGCGGGCCCCAGCACGTCGTCCTCGGTGCGGAGTGCCCCGGCACCGGCATCAGGACTTAGGGCCCAGCCCAAGTCATCCAAGACCCTTGCCCAGGCGGAGTCGGGTCATAGAAGTCAACCTCAGTGCAGCACCGCTCACCTTCGCCAGTGCCCACCAAGAGAAAGAAGCCGGTGAGGGATCAGTCTCTCCACCAGTACCCGACGCCGACTCCGCCTGTGGGGCTAAGTGGACAGGTTGGGCTACAGCCCCCCGATGTTCCGTCGACTCCCGCACCACAGAGAGGCCAGTCGAGTCCGGACCAGCCCAACTCTCCTGGCCTCAGCAGAGACATAAGCCCCCCATCGACGCCGGAGGCATTCAAGGCGGCATCAGACCTGATGAATTGCCCGGCACTGACCTCCCCGCATTGTAGAGAGTTGCCTACTGTGGTCCGTCCGTCCGCCCGCCAGTACAATCTAGAGGGAAGTTAGCCATGCTGTCGTCTCCCTCCCCACACCGAGCTGCAAAGGCGGCACCGGACCAGAGGAGAGGCTCCGCACCGCTCACCTTCGGCGCCGGGCGCTGCTCCCCCAAGGTCTTCCTACTCAAGAGACCTCAGACTCTGAGGCGGACATCTATCGCTCCAGCAGGTCGCGGAGCAGCAGATCGATGTCGGGGGCAAGCCACCAGGGTTACCCGCAGTGGCAGCAACAATGGCAGCCGCCCTTGCAGTGGCTGTTTTGGACGCCCTGGGCCTACCATCCGTCGGTAGGCCAGGGGTGTGGCCCTCGGTCACAATCAGCTTCGGTGTCCTCGACGTCGGTGGCCCCAGCGCAGCTGCCTCCCCCACCGGCACCATCGCCGGGCAGGGGTGTGCCTTCGTCAAGTTCAGCACCCCCTAAGCGGGCAGCAGCACCGGCAGCGGCTTTAGTTCGGGCTTCGTCGGCACCGCATGATATGCCAAGTCGCTCGCTGACGACCCCAGTACCGGCCGCGGTGCCGCATTTGGACTCGGAACCGGCACCGCAACCTCAATACTGTGTGCTGCAGGACCCCGAGGGGCCGCATGCACCGGAGGAAGGGCCGCTCCATGTAATTTCCTTGTCTTCCTCCCCGGACGAAGCGGTCTCGGGCACGGCAGCGGCACCGGCCCTGGAGGACACCCGAATCCTCCAACAACTGCTCCGGCAAGCAGCTCAGAGCCTCGCAATCCAAGCTGAGGAAATCGAGGTGGATGCGGACCCCGTAGTGGACATCTTGGCCCCCTCAGGGCCATCCAGGGTGGCCCTTCCGCTGATAAAGACGATAGCGGATATGTCCCACACCCTATGGCAGACACCAGCCTCATTGGTCCCTACTGCCAAGAGAACGGAGCGGCGCTACTTTGTCCCCTCTAAAGGGCATTAACACCTGTACACCCACCCTTTCCCAGACTCACTGGTAGTAGATGCTGCTAACCAGCGGGAGCGTCAAGGGTTCCAGGGGTCAGCGGCAAAGAGCAGAGACGCAAAAAGACTTGAGCTCTTTGGCAGGAAAGTGTACTCCACGGTGGGACTCCAACTCCATATTGTCAATCAACGGGCAATAGTAAGCTGCTATGGCCACAACACGTGTTCAGCCATGTTGAAGTTCACGGAGCCCCTTCCCCAGGACTCAAGATCAAAATTTTCGGCCCTAGTGGAGGAGGGCAAACTGATCTCTCGAGTCTCCCTCCAAGCCACCTTAGATGCGGTGGACTCAGCCTCGCGTACCCTGGCCACGGGCTTGGTCATGCAACGGGGTGCCTGGCTCCAGGTCTTGGGCCTGCCCTATGAGGTCCAGCAGATGATCCAAGACCTCCCCTTCGATTGGCAGACATTCATTTCAGAGAAAATGGACAAACGTCTCCATAGTTTAAAGGACTCGAGGGCCACACTTTGCTCGCTGGGCTTGCGTACCCCCACGACCCAGCACAGACAGTTTAGGCCGCAGGCGGCCCCTCGCCCATTCCAGCCACAGGCTTGCCAGGAGCTGGGGCGCAGGCGGGGTAGAAATGGCAGGAGGCGTCATCAGTGGCATCCCTCCAGCCAGGCGTCTGGCCAATCGAGACCACCATCTGGGCCTAGACACCCCTATTTGATGGTACGGTCGAGGACGACCTACCGATCGAGACTGGATCCTCCCACCCCTACCTTTGGGTCACGTTTGTCCCACTTCTACCGTGCCTGGTCCAGAATTACGTCAGACAAATGGGTTCTCCGCACGGTAGAGAGGGGATATTCTATCCAGTTTTCCTCTCTCCTGCCCCATCAACTCCCCTCCCCGTTCCTCTTCAGGGACCCTTCTCACAAGCAACTTCTGGTTCAAGAAGTGAAGTCCCTCACAGAGGCAGGGGCAATGGAGGAAGTCCCACGGGAGCTCAGGGGCAAAGGCTTCTACTCCTGGTACTTCCTCATACCAAAGGCAAAAGGGGGCTTGAGCCCATCCTAGACTTGCGGCGGCTAAACAAGTTTATGCGAAAACTCAAGTTCCTCATGGTCTTCCTGTCCTCGATCATCCCCTCCCTGGATACAGGAGATTGGTATGCCGCCCTCGACTTAAAGGATGCCTATTTCCACACCGCCATAATTCCATGGCACCACCGGTGCCTCAGGTTCGTCGTGTCCGGCGTCCCTCTGCAGTTCACGGTGCTCCCGTTTGGCCTGTCAGCTGCTCCCCGGGTCTTCACGAAGTGCATGGCGGCCTTCCTCCGCAGGCGTGGCATCCAGGTATTCCCCTACCTGGACAACTGGCTGATAAAGGGCCTCTCCATGGAGCAGGTAGAGATTGGGGTGCTGTTCATCAGGCGGACTTTTCTCAATCTGGGCCGCCTCTTGAGCGATGCCAAATCCACTCTGTCTCCGACGCAACGCATAGAGTTCATAGGAGCGGTTTTGGACTCCGGCAGATACGCTTTGGCATGTGTGGAGTCCAGGTTCCGTGCGATTTCCGAGCTCATCCTCGGACTGCACCGCGCCCTGGTTACCACGGCACAAGTTTGCCTCCAGTTGTTGAGCCACATGGCAGCATGCACCTATGTGGTGGTCCACGCCAGACTCCGGCTTCGCTCGCTGCAGTCCTGGTTGGCGACAGTTTATCGCCCAGTCAGGGACCCTCTGGACTCAGTGGTGTCTGTTCCCTGCTTGGTGCTGCACTTGTTTCAGTGGTGGCTCAACCTGCGGGAAGTCTGCATGGGCGTTCCCTTTGCTGCTCCACAGCCCTCCCTCTCTTTGGTGATGGACACCTCAGATTGAGGTTGGGGAGCGCACCTGGGACATCTCAGGACGCAGGGCTTGTGGTCGCAGGAGGACCTCAAGTTGCATATCAATGTCAGGGAGTTGAGAGCGGTGCACCTGGCGTGTTTGACCTTCCGGTCCCACCTGGCCGGCAGGTGTGTTTCAGTCCTTTCGGACAACACGGCGGCAGTCTTTTATATCAACAAACGGGGGTGCACGCTCCTCTCCCCTCTGCAGTGAAGCCCTCGTGCTGTGGGATTTCTGCGTCCACAATGCCACCCACCTGACGGCATTCTATCTTCTGGGGGAACAAAACGGGTTGGCAGACACCCTCAGCCGCTCGTTCCAGGGTCACGAGTGGTCTCTCTGATGGGACATTGTGCGCTCGATTTTCCAGCTTTGGGGCTTTCCCTGGCTGGACCTGTTTGCCTCCAGGAAAAACAGGAAGTGCCGACGGTTTTGCTCCCTTCTGGGCCGCAGTCGGGGGTCTCTGTCGGACGCCTTCCTTCAGCCATGGGAGGACAGCCTGCTCTATGCCTTCCCTCTGATCCCCCTGATACAGTGTGCTTTTAAAGATTTGCAGGGATTGCGCCAGGGTAATCCTGATAGCTCCGGCTTGGCCGCGCCAGCATTGGTACACGTCACTCCTGCACATGTCTGTTCAGGCATCCCTGACGCTGCCCCTGTTCCTGGACTTGATCACGCAGGACCAGAGCTCCCTCTGCCATCTGAACCTTGAGTCCCTTCACCTCACAGCCTGGATGCTTCATGACTGAACTCGGTGGAATTGCAGTGTTCCCAGCAGGTCAGGCAGGTGCTGCTGGGTACCAGGAAACCGTCAACTAGGGCAACCTTACCTGGCTAAATGGAAGCACTTCTCTGACTCGACCAGATGGAGGGGTCACGACCTGCTGGGGTTCCAATTCCTGCTGTCCTTGACTACTTGCTTCACCTACGACAACTGGGCCTCTCCCTTTCCTCCATTTGCATTCACTTGGCAGCCATATCCGCCTTTCATCCAGGAGAGAGGGGTACCTCAGTGTTTGCAAACCTGCTGGTTGGGCATTTCCTCAAGGGTATAGACAGGCTCCTCCAGCATGTGCGTCAGCCTACCGCTGCTTGGGACCTGAATCTGGTCCTCTCGGGGCCTCCCTTTGAGCCTCTGGCTTTGTGCTCCCTGCTGTACCTGTCGTACAAGACCGCCTTCCTGGTGGCGATAACCTCGGCCCGATGGGTGTCAGAGCTTCGAGCGTTAACACCTGAGCCCCCGTACACAGTCTTCTACAAGGACAAGGTCCAACTGAGACCTCATCTGGCTTTCCTGCCCAAGGTTATTTCACAGTTCCACATGGGCCAAGATATCTTTCTTCCGGGGTTTTATCCGAAACCACATGCCTCCAGCGAAGAGCGGCGGCTACACTCCCTGGATGTCTGCAGGGCCTTGGCCATTTACATAGAGCGTACCAAGCCGTTCAGATGCTCAACCCAGCTCTTCGTTGCAGTGGCAGAAAGAATGAAGGGGATCCTGATCGCCTCTCAGTGAATCTCTTCGTGGATCGCGACTTACATCGGGGAATGCTACCATATAGCTAAGACCCCTGTCCCTCCGGTCACTTCCCACTCCACTAGGGCGCAGGCCTCCTCTGCGGCGTTTCTGGCTCAGGTTCCGACTCAGGAGATTTGTAGAGAGGCCACGTAGTCCTCCATCCACATGGTCTCGTCTCACTATGTCATCACACACCAGTCTAGGGATGATGCAGCCTTTGGTCGCGCAGTACTCCAGTCAGCAGTGATCTCTGACCCCACCTCCTAAGGTTAGGCTTGTGAGTCACCTACTTTGAATGGACATGAACAACCACTCGAAGAAGAGAAAACGGTTGCCCACCTTTTAGTAACTTGTTCTTCGAGATGTGTTCATGTCCATTCCAACACCCACCCTCCTGCCCCTCTGTCGGAGTGCCAGCAAAAAGAAACTGAGGGGGTGGAGGGTCGGTGGGGCCCTTTATAGAGCGCCATGGTGGCGCCACTCCAAGGGGCGCCCGGACCGACCCTACGGACGCTGCTAGGGGAAAATCTTCTGGCTGGTGTGCACGTGGTGCGCACACACCTACTTTGAATGAATGGACATGAACAACACATCTCGAAGAACAACAGTTACTGAAAGGTGGGTAACCACTCTTTTTCAGGCTCACTCACTCTCTGTCATAAAGAAAAAGAGGGCGCAATTATTTGCAGAGCATCTTTAAGAATGTACCTTAATTGAGAGGAAGAGAAGGAATTCTAAAGGAGTTTGATAGACTAAGGAATCTTTTGATATCTGGAAGAGAAAAAATTCTAAGATGAGATATTGCACACCCTCCCCCCCCCCCCTTTTTTTTTTTTTTTTAATATTGTGGAAAATGAAGTCTCTAACCTCGTCCACACATACTATGATAGCTGACAAAATGTGTTTGCAGGTAAGGCCATCAATGTAGCAGATGTGGTTTCTCCTTTTCTAGCTAGACAAGTCCCATTGTGAAAATTGAGTGAGGCCTAGGACCATTACATTTCCCAGCTGACCTGTTCTGAAAGGAAGGCCTGATCTACACTTAAAAATTAGATTGACCTATCTACATTGCTTAGGTGGGTGACAAATTTGGGGATATGAGCACCATAGTTAAGGAGACCTAACCCCTTAACTAAATTAAATTAATTTGCAAACTTGACACCATTAAATTAGGCTTGAATAAAGACTGAGAGTGGGTGGGTCATTACACAAAGTAAAAACTATTTCCACATGCTCATTTTTCCCCCTACTGTTACACCTTCTTGTCAACTGTTGGAAATGGGCCATTTGGTTATCACTACGAACATTTTTTTTTCTCCTGCTGATAATAGCCCACCTTAATTGTTTACTCTCGTTATAGTGAGTATGGCAACATCCATTTTTTCATGTTCTGTGTGTGTGTGTTTATATACCTACCATATTTTCCACTGCATACATCTGATGAAGTGGGTTTTAGCCCATGAAAGCTTATGCTCAAATAAACATATTAGTCTCTGAGGTGCCACAAGTACTCCTCGTTCTTTTTGCTGATACAGACTAACACAGCTACCGCTCTGAAACCTATGGATCATAATGTTACTATTCTGCATTTTTTCATACAAATATCTCAACATTTGTGTTAAATTCCCTTGTTTCTATTTAGAGACTTTTTGTGTTTGTTGTTTTTCCCAACTGATTCATTTAATATGTCCTTAGAGTACAGGACAGTTGGTGTTTGGTTTTTTTTTTTTTTTTAAAGCCATCAGTTTGAAGGAAATAAAAGGTCTGTGAATAAAAAGGAGGCTCTTATTACAACTTCCTGTTTATTTACTGTTCCCAGTAGCAGAAAAGAACACAATATAATAAAATGAAGCACAGGATTAATCATGTACAGCTCTGAAATATAAACATACAGAATACCACTGAGCTCTATGATTCATAGACACTTTTCTTAAAAAGACTCAGGGTATTGAAACATCTTCTTTTTAATAAAAACAATGTGTTTTGTGGATTTTTTTTGTTGTTTTTGTTTTTTTAAAAGCTTATGCGTAAATTGGAGGCATACTTATGTGCATTTTTAAGCTATTCAGCATTCTAGAAAGCTAGGTTGATGCTCCTGTTTAATAATTGGCCTCTGGCTTATTAAGAAACTACTGGCTTTCTGACATGCTTTGCTTTTGTAAAAACATAATTTTAAATAGTTCCACAGAGGAAAATGCTTTAAAAATACTCTAAAAAATATATTATTTAGGACCAATTCCTGCTAACTCTCATGCATGAGAGTTGACTTACGTTTTTAAACAAAGAGTTAATTGTCAATTTGTAAAGAACAGTGTGGATACTCCACTTGTAGATCAACTAATGTGGTAGATATTTGATTACTTGATATAGAGTGTTTACACTAACCTTATACATATACCGAGTATCTTGTGTTAATTGTTAGCCAATTAACTTGAACGAAAAAGTCTAGTGTAGGCATTGGTTTCAACAGGTCTACTAATGTGAGTAAAGTTATTCCTGTGTATGTTTGTAGCATGCATTAGTGAATAACAGCTTCTGAAAGAAATTTGAAAATGTGGTTGACTAATGAATCTATGTGACTGCAAGGTATTTTCTAATCTGAAAAAGTAAAAGTTGTTTTGTTAATGTTAACAAGCATTCCTCTTGAATAAATATATCAATAGCCACCTTCTGCTCCTTGGTTCCATCATAATGCAGATGCTTCAGATAAATGTGGGGGTGGAGCCCAAAAGGAAAAATATTAACTCAGAAGTTGTAATTGATTATCACAAGAAAATTCATACAAGCTCTAAACCATGCATTACTATAGCTTTTTTCCCTACAAAATACAGAAAAATTGAATGAAAAGTTTGTGGCTCACCTACAGAAATAAAAAGCAAATTACCTCATATAGAGCCTGAAAAGATCAGGACATGACTAGATATTAATAGTAAAAGAAATGTATAGCGTGTGCTATAATTAATGCAATACCAAAACAAAACCATCTGTGTTAATGCAAGACTTTGAAGTTAAATGTATACAAATGTCAGATTATGGTCCCGTAATAACTGTCCTATGTAGTATAACCATGGTGTGTGTGTGCACGCGTGTGCGTGCGCACGCACGCACGCAAGACAGCAAACTTGTAATATGTCTTCACTGTAGACTACCCAGGTCCAAGAACCCAGGGTTTAGCTGGATCCAAGTCTGTGAACATCCACACTGCTAAGCCACATTTGAATCGTACAGTGAAACCATTTCCACACTGGCATGCCAATAACCTAGGTGCTAGAATTTCTGGAGAGTTATTAAAAAATAAGGCTGTCAAGCGATTAAAAAAAGTAAATGCGATTAATCACACTGTTAATAATAGAAAACCATTTTTATTTAAATATTTTGGGATGTTGTCTACATTTCTCAATATATTAATTTCAATTACAACACAGAATAAAGTGTAGTACTCACTTTACATTTTTTATTACAAATATTTGCACCCTAAAAAACAAAAGAAATAGTACATTTCAATTCACCTAATACAAGTGCTGTAGTGCAATCTCTTTATAATGAAAGTTAAACTTACAAATGTAGAATTATGTACAAAAAATAACTGCATTCAGAAATAAAACTGTAAAACTTTAGATATACGTTTTTTTCTTTACTAGCATAGTTAGTTTAGTAATAGTTAGTGGGACTTTTGGGGGCTAGGTCCCTTCCCCGCATCCGGTGTGCGGAGCCCCGGATTGGCCCGGCTCACCGCGTTTCAAACCTGTGCTCGGCCTGCCACAAACCGGAATTGCGCAGCCGATTGCCAACAGGGAGAAATCAAACAGGAAGTCATGCGGAGAATAGCTTCGCGGAAGAAACAAAATCGCAACTATAGACAGGCTAAGGCTGCCGCCTATTTTCGCGCAAACTCGCTCGCTTAACAAACAAGAGCCAAGCACTGACCGACCCGACCCCAACTCACAGACATAGTTCCACGCCCTACGACCGGAGCCTCGCCCAGCAACATGACACCTCGCCTGCAGCATAACCCAAGGCGACTGGACTTCAACACCCAGCCAGCGAACACCGCCAATCGTCCATTTCCAACACTGAAGGATCCGCCACAAGCGCCAATCAAGTACAAGGCATCGCAGCCTGACCTAAGACGCAATCACGGATCCAGAAGCGTCCCCAACCTTGCTCTGGCTGCCCATCGCAGGTAGAGCTCTACTCACAGAGCCCAGCGGATTCCTCCAGCGACCAGAGCGTCCTAAGATCTCCACAGACATAACACGAGCGTGACCGCACGAAGTGGACCTGACTTGCTCCTGCAACACCCCGTCACTACAGAGGCTAACCTGTCTCGTCTGCTTAAAAACCTCCCGCGCGCCCGCACCGCCGTGTGAGTTAATTCCCAATCCATTAGGCAAGTTGATCCACCCTCTCGTCGGCGCACGCTGTAGAAAATACGACAAAGGCACACATCGCTCAACTCAGGATCGCCAAGGCTACCGCTCAAAGCATGCGCACCCGCGATCACGGACAGCTCCCATGCTCGCCCATCCGACTCACCCCGCTCGCCCATCGCCCAAAACCCAGATATCCCGTCGCCACCCTCTTGGCCCACGTTCTACATACGACCTTACACGAGACTCATGCGTACAGAATCGCAGCCACAAGATTGGACATATCCGCATCTCACCCGAGCTCCCACATAACCCTACGCCAACGTCACCCGCTCCAGGTGCCATTGCGCATCATCTCTCTCCT
>NC_133769.1:325992420-326006571 GCF_003597395.2 Chelonoidis abingdonii
CACTACATATACACATATATATAATTATACTATACTACACACATACATACACACATATACATACACCAACCACACACCATATATAACACACAACACACACACACACGTTCACATATATAAATAAAAGGATTTTAACTATATAACACGATAACGAATGAGAACTATGAGTAGCTAGGGCAAGTGGAGGTCAGCCTAAGCTGGCGTCCACTGTTCCAGAACGACTGACACAGGCGGTAAGAAGGAAACTGAAGGGTGGCATGGGTCCGGCTAGGGGTAGGTAGATACGGAAGTTCCGCCTACGCCAGGGGATGCCACAGCCGACCCACGAGCGTTCCTTAAGGTAAAAAGTCCTTCTGACGAACCATGCACATGGTACAAAACGGCACACCTAACTGGAATGGATATGAGCAATCACTCGAAGAAGAAACTGGGTTTTATTTGGTTAAAAAATGGCAAGTTTAGTACCAGGCAACCGGGGTCCTGTTTTTTTCAGGTCGTGTAGCAATGCCATCTTTTCCTGGGGCTGATGTTTTTTGTCTTTGTAAAGTCTGGTATCTACTTCCCATGAAATGTCAAAGTCTTGTTCTGTCCTAACTGCATAGTCAACGCCGGAGGATGAGAACGCACTCCTGGGACGGCTGCAACGTCATTCTGAGGCTTACATGTCAAACACCCCATTGACTTTACGAAATGAGTCTCTTGGATGGGATTGCCACAGAAGATGAGGGCCATCAAGGATCTCCTCGTAAGCCTTAGGGCAGTTTGACTGGTAAAGCTTCTGATCCTGCCTGGCTGTCTGTGTCAATAGCAAGTGAACTGGAATGTTCCTTCTCCTGCTTCCCGTCATGTTATCATGATTCTCTCTGGACGCAGCAAGCTCTGTGCGCAGTAAGTGTGTTTCTCCCGAGTTTCCCTCCTCCCAACATAAGATTTTCTGCAGACAAGATCTTCTTAATGAGTTCAGGGGGGGGGGGGGGGGGGGGGGGGGGGGGGGGGGGGGGGGGTTTTTGTCCCCGCCCAAAAGGAAAGGGGGGGGTAAAAAAAAAATAAAGGTTTTTTCCTCGACAGGTAGGCTGTTCCTTGCCCACCTTCTCTCCCAATCCACAATGGCTGCTCAGTCCCACAAGGCTCCAGGCAGAGCTGCTGTAGGCATTTGAACTCAGAATGAATGAAAAATGAACCATGTGTCGGTCTGCATCTGCTTTGGATCATTATTAAGCAGAACCCATCAAAGTCAGCCTGGACACATGTTCTTCTGGAATGGTGGCTGAAGCGTGAGGGCCATATGAAATCCTTTGTAGTTATACGTTTTTTTCTTTACTAGCATAGTTAGTTTAGTAATAGTTAGTGGGATTTGGGGGCTAGTCCCTTCCCCGCATCCGGTGTCGGAGCCCATGCCCGGCTCACCGGTTTCAAACCGTGCTCGGCCTGCCACAAACCGATGCCGACAGCCGATGCCAACAGGAGATCAAACAGGAGTCATGCGGAAGTGCTTCGGGGAATCGCACTTGACAGCTAAGTGCCCCATTTGCCAAGACTCCTGCTGCTTCGGCACTGACCGCACCGCAGTCAGAGAGTACGCCTAAGTCGGATCGCCCAGCGCTGACACCCGCTGCGGCACTGACTAAATCGGCACCGTCGATTCCGGTCCCACAAGGGCCATCAAGTCCGGCGCCTGGTAGCTCCCCACTGCGTGCCACAGTAGAGCTCACCAAGCTGTCCACACCAGAGGCGTTCTCAGCGGCAAGGGACCTGATTGCTCTGACACTCGGCACTGTCTCTACCCCCGGCACCGCCGGTGAGGGTAATCCAATCCATAGGCAAGTTGACCACCCTCTGTCGGCGCAGTTGACCGGCAACGCTCACGATCGCGGTCCTGCAGATGCTCCAGGTCCAGACGACGCTCCCGCTCTCGACTCCGTTCGCAGTCCCGGCACCGTTCTACTACACGAGACCGGTCAGACTCAGAGCACCAGTTGGACTCTCGTTCACCGGCTCATTACCCGCAGCACCGCTCCAGTTCATGGCACTGTTCCAGGCACCATGCCTCCCGAAGCCATTCACGACGCCGGGATTCGAGATCTCAGTCGACCTCCTGGCACCGATCTGGTTGCAGGTCCCCGATTTGCATCCCGGCACCGGTCCCCGATACCGAGGGGAGCCAAGTCTGTTGGAACATCTGCACAAGGCTTCTCTGCTCCTCCATGGCCATCCAGGCATACGTCGGTGTCCTCCCACGCGGACAGCTACTATGGCCAATACTGCGATTCCGATGTGCCCACCGGAGTGTTTCAAGAAGCCCGATCTCAGGACCCAGGACCTCACCAGTGGTCCTGTTGGACACCTTGGGCATACCACCAGGCCCAAGGTGCTCCGCTGATTCTGGCCTGCTCTACTTCATCAGAGCACCGAGCACCAGAGGCCACAGTTGTCCTCCTCCCGGAACGGAGGAACCACTAGTCCACCCACCGGGTTCCCCGGTGCCACTGGAGCAGGAACCTGCACAGGAGCAAGAGGCCATAGAGGACCCGCTCGTCCCCGGCGTTTCATCTTCTTCCTCTCCAGATGAGGCAGTGGCAGGGACTTCCTCCTCGGGGCCGCCTCCAATAGACCTAAGAGCCCATCAGGACCTCCTCAGGAGAGTGGCGCTCAACATGAACCTCCAGGTCAAGGACCCTCTAGTGAGCATCCTGTTGGCAGATGCCCCCACTTTATCAGGACCATCCAGGCTAATGCAGACACCTTATGGCAGTCCCCAGCCTCCATCCCCCCTACGGCAAAGGGGGTCGAGCGCAAATACATGGTACTCTCTCGGAGGTACGAGTATCTATATGTCCACCCTCCTCACTGGTTGTCCAATCGGTCAACGAGAGGGAGCGCCATGGCCAACAGGCGCCAGCCCCAAAGTCAAAGGAGGCTAGGCGAATGGACCTACTCGGCTGCAAGGTGTATTCAGCAGGCGCCCTACAGCTCCGGGTGGCAAATCAGCAGGCTCTATTGAGCCGTTATAGCTACAACACCTGGGCAGAGGTGGGTAGATATATAAAGCTACTCCCCCCGGACTCCTGACAGGAATTCGCTGCATTCCTAGAGGAAGGGAAAAAGGTGGCCAGAACCTCCCTCCAAGCTTCTCTAGATGCGGCCAACTCGGCAGCCAGAACTCTGGCCTCCGGTATCACCATGAGACGCATCTCATGGCTACAGGTGTCCAACCTACTGCCTGCATTACAATATACCATCCAGGAATTACCCTTCGACGGTAAGGGTCTGTTCTCGGAGAAGACTGACCCCAGGCTACAAAGCTTGAAAGACAACAGGGTCATCATGCGCTCCTTGGGCACGCATACACCTGTGACCCAACTCAGACCTTTCCGTCCCCAGACTCACCGCCCGTACTTTGTGCCCAGACACAGGCAAGACTTTTTAGTAGACAGTGCGGGCAGGGTGGCCGTAGACACCAGTCCGGACCCCAAGGGGCCCAAAACCATGGCTCCTCAAAACCACCAGCGGGGCCTAAGTCTACCTTTTTGAAGGTATGCCCGAGGACGGCGTACCAGTTTCAGGACAGGATCCTTTTCCTCCCTTCTCCAACCGCCTCTCCTACTTCCTCCCAGTGTGGTCCCAATTGACCTCAGACCTATGGGTCCTACGCACTGTGAAACAAGGATACCACATCCAATTTGTTTCATCCCCGCCTTCCCACCCGTTCCCTCTTCAGGGACGCCTCTCACAAGCAGTTCCTCCTACAAGAGGTGCAGACACTCCTCGCCATAGGAGCAATAGAGGAGGTGCCGCAAAACGAGAAGGGCAAAAGGTTTTACTCCCGGTACTTTCTGATCCCCAAGTCAGAAAGAGGCCTCAGGCCCATCTTAGACCTACGAGGCCTCAACAAGTTCATGATAAAGTTGAAGTTCCGCGTGGTCTCCCTAGGGACCATTATCCAGTCCTTGGATCCTGGAGACTGGTATGCTGCCCTCGATATGAAGGACGCGTACTTTCACATTGCCATTTTTCCTCCACACAGGAGGTATCTTCGCTTTGTAGCCAACCACCAGCACTTCCATTATACGGTCCTCCCTTTGGCCTCTCCACGGCCCCAAGGGAGTTTACAAAGTGTATGGCCGTAGTCGCCTGCACACCTCCGCCGAGTCAGATACACGTATTCCCATATCTGGACGACTGGCTCATCAGAGGACCTCCGAGACACAGGTCAGGCAGCATGTAGGCATTGTCAGGGACCTATTCACAACGCTTTAGGCCTGATGCTCATATCAGAGAAATCCACACTGGTCCCCACACAAAGGCTAGACTTCATAGGAGCTACCCTGGACTCCAATCTAGCCAAGGCCTACCTACCCCAGCCGCGATTCCAGGCAATGGCAACGATCATTCGAGGTCTGCAGAACTTCCCGACGACCTCAGCTTGCACCTGTCTCGGTCTCCTAGGTCACATGGCTGCCTGTACTTATGTGACCAAATATGCCAGGCTCCGCCTCCGACCCTCCAAACATGGCTCAATTCGGTCTACCATCCGGGCAGGGACCCAAAAGACACAATAGTCACCATTCCCCCGAGCACCCTACGCTCCCTCGACTGGTGGCTAACCCCCTCCCTGGTATGCAGGGTTACTGTTCCATCCACCACAGCCCTCACTGTCCCTGATGACGGACGCATCATCTCTCGGATGGGGGGCTCACCTCGGACACCTTCGTACCCAGGGCCTTTGGTCATTGCAGGAGCTGACGCTTCATGTAAATGTCCGAGAGCTGAGAGCGGTCCGCCTGGCGTGCCAGACATTCCAGCAGCATCTACACGGCCGTTGTGTCTCAGTGTTTACAGACAACACAACGGCCATGTATTATATCAACAAACAGGGAGGGACTCGATCTTCCCCCCTCTGTCAGGAGACCATCCGACTCTGGGACTTCTGCATAGCCCACTCGATAGACCTGGTAGCATCCTTTCTCCCAGGGGTTCTGAACACTCTATAGCGGATTCAGCTGAGCAGATCCTTCCTCTGTCACGAATGGTTGATAAGACCAGATGTTATTCATTCGGTCTTCCAGAAGTGGGGCTTTCCCCACATAGACCTGTTCGCCTCTTGCACAAACAGGAAATGCCAAGCGTTCTGCTCCTTCCAGGGTCTTTCACCGGGATCAATCTTGGACGCATTCCTCATGTCGTGGAAGCACCAGCTGCTCTATGCCTTCCCACCGTTCCCACTGGTTCACAAGGTCCTGATAAAACTCCGCAGGGACAGAGCGCACCTAATCATGATCGCGCCAGCGTGGCCCAGACAGCACTGGTACACCCACACTGCTCAACCTGTCCATAGCCAGCCCAATTACCCTGCCTCTCCACCGGACCTCATAACGCAGGACACGGCAATCTTCGCCACCCGGACCTGCAGGCCCTTCACCTCATGGCATGGCTCCTGCGTGGCTAAACAGGTCGGAGTTACGCTGCTCCGCTCCGGTACAACATATACTCCTGAGTAGCAGAAAAGCCCTTCCACTCGGTCAACATATCTGGCCAAGTGGAAACGTTTCTCCTGCTGGTGTGAAACGCAGAATACTACTCCCTCTCAGGTCTCGATCCCACTATCTTGGACTACCTCTGGTCCCTTAAGCAGCAGGGCCTGGCGATATCTTCTTTGAGGGTGCACTTGGCGGCCATCTCCACATTCCATCCAGGAGAGAGTGGCCACTCCGTGTTTTCCCACACCTTTAGTTACTAGATTTCTCAAGGGCCTGGAGCGCCTCTACCCCCAAGTACCGCCGCCCTGCCCCCCTACCTGGGACCTCAACCTAGTCCTAAACAGGCTTATGCTTCCGCCATTTGAGCCATTGGCAACTTGCTCACTAGCTATACCTGTCCTGGAAGACAGTTTTTCTAGTAGCCATTACATCGACCAGACGGGTCTCCGAACTTCGAGCGCTTACGGGGACCCACCGTATACTGTCTTTCACAAGGACAAAGGTACAGTTGCGACCACATCCGGCGTTCCTCCCTAAGGTGGTGTCGGCCTTCCATACCAATCAGGACATCTTCCTTCCAGTCTTCTTCCCTTGAAGCCTCACTCATCTTGACGGGAACAGCAGTTACACTCCTTAGATGTCCGTAGGGCGCTCGCTTTTATATCGATCGGACGAAGCCTTCCGGAAATCCCCCCAACTCTTCGTTGCAGTGGCTGACCGGATGAAAGGCCTACCTGTCTCCTCCCAGAGGATCTGCCTCTTGGGTGACGGCGTGCATCCGCACGTGCTATGACCTGGCTCATGTTCCCTCGGGCCATCTCACTGCACATTCTACCAGAGCTCAGGCTTCATCAGCCGCCTTCCTGGCCCATGTACCAATCCAGGAGATATGTCGCGCACAGCTACCTGGTCCTCGGTCCACACCTTTGCTTGCACTATGCTCTGGTCCAACAGTCTAGAGATGATGCAGCCTTTGGCTCAGTGGTTTGCACTCTGCCACATCTCATCCGACTCCACCGGCCTAGGTAAGGCTTGGGAATCACCTAACTGGAATGGATATGAGCAATCACTTGAAGAAGAAAAGACGATTACTCACCTTTGTAACTGTTGTTCTTTGAGATGTGTTGCTCATATCCATTCCAAACCCACCCTCCTTCCCCACTGTCGGAGTAGCCGGCAAGGAGGAACTGAAGGGTGGCTGGGTCGGCTGGGGTATATAGCCAGTGCCATAGTGACGCCACTCCAGGGGGCGCCCAGCCGACCCACTGAGTGTTGCTAGGGTAAAAAGTCTTCCGACAAATGTTCACGCGGCGCGCGCGCACACCTAACTGGAATGGATATGAGCAACACATCTTGAAGAACAACAGTTACAGAGGTGAGTAACCATATTTTCTGCCATGCTCCCAGCTCCTGGAAGAAGTCTATGATGGTGCTCATCTACAAGAAAGGTGAGGGAGATGACCCCAACAACTGGAGACCCATCTCTCTCTGTTCCGCCATGTACAAACTGTATGCCAGCTGCCTTGCGGATAGGATCACAGACTGATCAGTGAACTGAGGAGCCATCAGCTCCATCCAGAAAGGCTTCATGTCATGTAAAGGCTGCTACAAACACAACTTGTCCTTCTGACTGCCATCCACAAAGCCAGGAGGGCACGGAGGCAATGTGCCATAGCATGGCTCGATCTGGCGAATGCCTTTGGATCGATGCCCCACCAGCACATTTTTGCCATGCTGTGAAAATTCGAGATACCTGAAAACTTTCTCCAACTGGTCCGGGAACTGTATGAAGGCTGCACTATCACCATCTGCTCCATAAAAGAGACACCCAAAATTCTTACCTATAGCTGCGTGAAGCAAGGCTGCCCCCTGAGCCCCATCATTTTCAGCTTAGCCCTGGAGCTGCTCATTTGAGCAATCTCAAGCAGTCTAGGCGGTTTCAATCTATACAACAACAGAGTGAATATCCTGGCCTACACAGATGTTCTGGTTTTGATTACAGACAACCCTGAGGGTCTCCAACAAATGCTTGACATCACCAGCTAGGATGCCAACTGGATGGGACTCTGCTTCAGCACTAGGAAGTGCACATCCCTGCATATCAATGGCAGCAGAAGGGACTTGGTCCAGACGAGGCTGTTTCAGATCCAGGATGAACCCATGATCTTCCTTGAGGATGAGCAAATGTACCAACATCTCAGCATGCCCATGGGTTTCTGCATCCAGCAGACACCTGAGGATACCATCGTGGAGATCCTACGAGATGTGGCCAGGATCGACTCCTCCCTACTGGCACCATGGCAGAAGATCAACGCCTTGAACACCTTCCTAAACCCCCATATCTCATTCATCCTGAGGGGATCTGCCGTGGCAAAGGTACCTCTGAACAAGGCAGACAACACTTATCCGGTAGCTGGTGAAGAAGTGGACGTTTCTTCCCTAGAGGGCCAGCAATGAACTGGCAGGGCAGTGCCAATGTCCCTCGAATGGGTGATCTGTGTGATGTTGCTGTGATCACTCATGCCTTCCGCCTTCTGATGTGCCTGGACGCTACGGTGAGGAACATTGCGGAGAGTGCTCTGCAGGATGCCGTCAGGAAGTGAATCGCCAGGCCCCCTTCCAACCAAGATGTTGCCACCTACCTGAGCGGCTTGCTGGAAGGCGAATTTGGAAGGGACGGGGAGACTTTGCTTTGCTCTGGACTCATTCCCGCAATGCTAGGCAATGACTGGAGAAGTGTATCTGCTGCCACTGGACGTGGTGCAAGGAACACCAGGAGCTGGGAGTCCTGGTGCCACAGGTGAAGAATACAGATCACACTATCATCACTCCGAGAGCTAGAACCACGCTGGAGAGGACCCTGAACGATGCCATCTGCCAATACGTGGAAGACATGAAACGGAAGCTGGATCAGGGCAAGTGTTCAAGGTGACATGCAAGTGGGACACCAGCAACCACTTCCTCCCTGGGGGCAGCTTCACCCAATTTGCCGACTGGAGGTTCATCCACAGAGCCTGTCTCAACTGTGTCCCACTGAATGGAGACATCTGCTAAGGGAATCAGGAAAAGTGATGCAGGAAGTGCGGCTACGCCAACAAGATACTAGTCCACAACTTGCGTAGCTATAAGCCCCATTCGAGAGCTTGGCAGCTGTGACACACTGCCATCCAAGTTCTCCTGGCTAGAGCCATCCCGCCACCAATGGGGAAGGTTGCCATAAACTCCACCATCCCCGGAACCGACAGCCAACTGCGACTGGACATTGCCATCAACATGGTGGATGTCACAGTACTGTTTGAGAACAGGACCCCGGCCTTCCATGATGCCCGAGCTCGAAAGGTAGAGAAATATGCCCTTCTGGCCAAAATCATGAGAGCTAAGGGTTATCAGGTCCAGACACACACTGATCATTGGAGCCTTAGGCGCATGAGACCTCAGTAACAGCGAGTGCAGAGAGAATGAGGAATCGGTCAACGCTATGCTCTGCTGATGTGGCAACTCATGGTGTCTGATGCCATCAGATGGTCAAAGGACATCTAAATAGAACACATCACCGGACATCAGCAGTACCAGGAGGGATGAGCTGGAGTGCCAATGAGAAGCGCTGTCAGGAAAGTAACAAACTTTTTTCCTCATGGATTGTATTTTCTAAATGGATGACCAACCTAATTCTCAAGTACTGAGGGACAATCTCCACTCATTGATATATTTTGCTTTCCACAACCAAATCTCTGTACAACTTCTTATGAGTGATGTACCCAAGTATTCTGATTCTAATATCTAAACTGTATTGTTAAATCTACTCACCTAAATTTTGGTTATTGCTGATTATGTTCTCTATGTATCATAACTTTAACTTTACACTTGTGGATAATCTAAGCACGTACCGAGATGTACAGACAGTCTTTTCTCAACCTATGTAGTACATAAGTTTTTTAACATTAGCTTTAATAAAATTTTTATATCTGGCACATAGATACATTGCAACACCGGCTACAAAAGTGCCATGTGTTTAACCGCTGTTCTCACTTTCAGGTGACACTGTAATTAAGAAGCAGTCATCAGTATCTTCTGTAAATGTAAACAAACTTGTTTGTCTTAGCAATTGGCTGAACAAGAAGTAGGACTGAGTTGACTTGTAGGCTCTAAAGTTTTTCATTGTTTTGTTTTTGAGTGCGGTTATGTAACAAAAAAGACATCTACATTTGTAAGTTACACTTTCATGATAAAGAGATTGTACTACAGTACTTGTATAAGGTGAACTGAAAAATGCTATTTATTTTGCTTATTTTTACAGTGCAAATATTTTGTAATTAATATAAAGAGAGCACTGTACACTTTGTATTCTGTGTTGTAATAGAAATCAATATATTTAAAAATGTAGAAAAAAATCCACAAATATTTAATAAATTTCAATTGGTATTCTATTGTTTAACTGATTAATTGTGATTAATTTTTTTGAGTTAATCACGGGAGTTAACTATGATTAATCAACAATCCTATTAAAAAGGAAATATTTTTAAAAATTACTTTTCATTGGTTATGTTCATGGTGTTTTGTTTTTATTATTTTGCAATTCACACAACTGGAAAAATGAAAATAAATGAGTTGGTTTCACATTCTGATTCCAACATATTAGCATAATACTGAAGTGTTTTGCATTTTTCAAATACTGTAAGGATGCTAACTTTTAAAAAAAAATCTGTTTTGATGGACATATAAAATCATGAAAGCTTTTAAATTCATACTGCATTTAAAACAAACACT
The DNA here is from genome assembly GCF_003597395.2 of Chelonoidis abingdonii. Classification (NCBI taxonomy): domain Eukaryota; kingdom Metazoa; phylum Chordata; order Testudines; family Testudinidae; genus Chelonoidis; species Chelonoidis abingdonii. Next base: position 326,002,665 of record NC_133769.1, read on the forward strand.
TTTCCAAACTGCTTGACAATGTATGTTTAAATGTAGTTTTGGGGTTTAATTTTCTTGAGGATTTTTGTTTATTTTTTAAAGAAAAGGCAAAGAGAGAAGACTGTTAACTATAGATTGTATATTAAAGATACAGCAAATGAAGGTCTGGTCTACATTACAAGGTCAGGTCAACTTGCATTGGCTTAGCTGTGCTCATCTACGATAAAATTTGTCTCCCACCAATGTAAGCGCCCTCTTACAGCAACACAGTCACACTACCTCCACAAGTGACATGGAACCATGGTCGACCTACTGAGGCTACTTCTGTGAGAATTCTGCACCACTGCACAATGCAGTTTCCACACAGAATTTCCTTTTTGCCTCCACAGAAATGGGCTGCAGAGCTCCTGGATGCCACTAGGGCCTGCTGGACTTGGCAGAGCCCACTTTGCAAATAAAAGACTGCTGGGAGGAGGGCCAGGGCGCTGGAGAGTTCCCCGCAGCTGCAGGTCTCAACACACCCTGAAGGAAGGAGGCAGCATGCAGGGAACTCCATATAAGCCCAGGACCCAGTATCGGACTGTTTCTCACTCTGGGTAGGGGAGTGGGTGTCTGGGCCAGGAGGCTGAGGGGTGTGCAGGTATCTTGGCTGGGAGGAGCCTTGCAGCGAGGCTCTGGAGGGGAGGTGATATGGGCGTCTGGGCTCCCCACGGCTGAGCCCTGGTGGGGAGGGGAGGGAGCAGGGAAACATGAACTGGGTTGTCATAGGGGTTTCTTTAACTCTCTACTCCTGGGGGAATTTTTGTGTGTTTGTATTGTTACAGACATACTTGCTGACAGGTATTTTGAAATAATTTACCAAAATAACTGAAACTGGCATGATTATATAGTGTTAGTTTGATAAATAAAATACACAGAATTTTGCAGAATTTTAAAATATTGTGGGCAAAAGTTTTAATTTTTTGGGACAGAATTCCCCCAAGAGTATTAGGCCGAGACAGGGTGAGTGTAATCACTGCATTACTTTTGTTGACCTTAGCAGTTCTCCAGCAGCTGTCTCAAAATGCCTTTGTCCTGAAAACAGTTACTGCTCACTTTGGGAAGCACACCTACAACCTCATCTTTGTTGTGTGCATTCAACAGTGTATACAACCATGCTGGCTCCATGAACACAGACAGCTACTACAGGGTCCTGCCTGGAGTAGGCAAGAAGTCATGGGTCTCCAGCCAGTTTGGGTCTGCTGGCTGAAGGGGCATGGGTCTGTGAGCTAGAAACTGTTCTTGTTCTTGGTTGTTCCGGCATTCAGAGAAGCAGGACATTGTACATTCCTTGTAAATAAACAAGATTACATCAAAGAAAATTCCCAACTATCACCAATTTCTTCTCCTGATTGTAACATCCCAAGGACCTCAAAGTTTGGCTAGCCAATCAAAAAGATTCAACACTTTTATGAACTAGAAAGAGCCATTATAATGCCAGTAAAAGAGAGGGAATGCATTATAGTGTAGAGAATCATGTTATGATATTCTTGGTACTATTTGGGAATATATGGATGCTATAATACAACAACCAGATGTAGAAACAAAGAGTGGTAAAAGCTGCTGCTTGTAAAAGTTATTCTGCCTGTAAACCAAAATTCTTCAAGAAAATAAAATATTTAGTCACAGTAAAGAGCCCTTCTTTAACAATCAAATCACTCTATTCCTATAAGAAGGCCACATCACAGGAATAATAATTTCGCTCTCGTGCATATGAAATTGTGCATATTGGAAGAATATTCACTGTCTATCCGAACTATTAAAAACAGGTTTACCTGACTTCTAGACTGAACTGGAAGCTGTTCATAGAACGGAACTGTGCAAATGTTAAATCAAACTGATACAATATTATGGAGGTGTCATAGTGGTTCCATAATTAAGGTTGCACTGAGATGTACACTTAAATTATGACGAAACTCCTTCTATTGCACACTTTATTGATTTAATTTAGCCTCAAAATTTAACATACTAATTCTTCAGGGGACAGTTTAATTTACAGTAATATTTGTGTGGTGAAACATTGAGTAAATCTCAAAGAGAAAACATTTGCAGAGTCCTGTTTGAAATTTCCCCTGAGATTATAACGGTTTTTCAGGCTCTCATAGCAAAAGAATTACAGGTCCCTTTCGCACAAGGAGAGACATGTTAGTGGATCTCAGCATCCTTAAAGAGCTCCATTGTCAGGGATCTGCCCATATGGATTTTATTGTAGTATTAGCACCACGGTCCCTATACACACCAAATTCTCACATTCAGCCATTCCTTTGAGACAGAGAATTTTTCAAACAATAATTTTTGGGTGGGTGGATGTTGCTGGTCTAAATTTGGTCTTCTTCCAAAACCAGATTTTTTTACAGTGTTATTTCAATTTTTAGGAATTTGTCATTTTCCAAAATTTGTCAACAGAAGTTTTAAAGGAAAAACGAAATATTGTGGTTGTTTGAAATGGTTTTTAGGGTTTGGATTAGTTTTTGTACTGGCTGCTTTTACTGCTGAATAGACATATGTTGGTATTTTTTTTTAATATAAATGTTTTTAAAATTGTTGTGTTTCAAAATAGAACAGCTTGCTTTTGACAATTTTCAATGTTGAAACTGAATGTTTTTTGCGTAGAAAAAAATGTGGAAAATTCAGTAAATTTAAAAAATGGTCCATTGCAAAAATAATAGAATGAAAATATTTCAAATTTACCAAAAATTCTGTATTTTTCTTAAGTTTTTTTTTACCATACTCCTTGGATGTGGGCCACTTTTAACATTTTAAGCTTAAACCCCAAACCCGTTATTCATATTCTAATCTCTGCCACAAAAAGTATGTGCAGCATTTCCCAAACTTCTGAAGCTGTGCCTCCCTCAAGAAAATGACACGAGTTGCACACCCATTTCTCCATAACCTTCTCATGATGTTAATGGCCTTATTAAATACACAACCCTGCTAGTCTCTGGGCAGGGTGAAGCATGTCCCATATTTTGGGAATCTCTGAGCTAATAGAAATGTCAAGTCCACCAGCTGCTTCCATTATTCAGTGCTGCCAACCTGCCTCATTAGCTCTGCTCAGCACAAGAACTTCCCCCCTGCTGTGTTGAAGTGCCAAGGAGGCAGACTAGGCAGCACAGGGACAAGGGAAATGAATGGGACTATTTAGGCAGTTGTGGGAGAACCAAGATGGTGCAGGAAGCTGGTGTGTGTGTCAAGCAGTGGTGAAAGCAGGTAGAGCAAGGCTGGTTGATGAGGCAGAAGAGTCAAACAAGGCTGGGGGGCAGGAGTGGCCTCTCCAACCTCCTCAGTTTCAACTGCCTCTCCCAACTGGCATTCTCAACTGCCATCACCTCACCCCTAATTCCAACTGCCTCTTACTGCTATTCCCACCTGCCCAGTTCCAAGTGCCCCTCATTTATCTCCAGCTTCAACTGCCAGACCCCACCTGCCCTGTCAACTGCCATGCCTACTACTTCAGTTCCAACCCATCACCCCCAACTGTCATTTCCACCTGCCTTGGAACCTTCTGACTCCTACATTCTATTCCTTTTCCTATTAAGGGGCCATCACCCAAAAACGCCAGTCTTCTTGCCGTTTGAATAGCAGCACAGAATTAATACATTTCCCCAAATAGCTGAGCAGTGGCATTTACTCAATCACTCATTTCTGTCAATCTGTTTTTCTAAGCTCACAGACCACTACCAGCACTTCAAATTATAAATTAACTAATGTGATGGGGCAAGGCCAGATGGCTACAGTAAAGTAGTGAGGAACAGGTATGTTAGTCCCAGGCTAAACAAATTCCTGGTACCATGGTAACCAAATGGCAGTTGCTCCAGGTTAATCAAGACACCTGAGGCCAATTAAGATCTTTCTAGAAGGCAGTGGAGATAGCTAGATTGATTGGGAC
>NC_133769.1:326008654-326044929 GCF_003597395.2 Chelonoidis abingdonii
CCCTGACCCCCCCACACCCTCAGCCCTCTGCCCTGACCCTTGAATCCCCCACACCCTCAGCCCTCTGCGCTGACCTTGAACTCCCCCCACACCCAGCCCTCTGCCCTGCACCCACCCCTAGCCTTCTGCCTTGACCCTTGACCCCCCCATACCCAACCTTCTGCCCTGATCCCTGAACCCCTCCCCTAGCCTTCCGTCCTGACCCCTGAAGCCTCCCCCCCGGGTCTGGGGTCCCAGGATCCCAACTGCAGGCCCTGCTCAGCCCACTGCCAGTCTCGGTGAACAGAACCCCAGGCTGGCAGCAAGCTGATCAGGCTGGCGGCATAAGATCAGCATTTTAATTTAATTTTAAATGATGCTTCTTAAACAAGGTTTTCAAAATGTTTACTTTACATACAATAGTTTAGTTATATAATATAGATGTATAGAAAGAGACCTTCTAAAAACATTAAAATGTATAACTGGCATGCGAAACCTTAAATTAAAGTGAATAAATGAAGACTTGGCACACCGCTTCTGAAGGGTTGCCGACCCCTGGTCTAGAACGATATAGCATAAGTTAAAAGTTAATTTCCATTTGGAAATCCCCCCGACTCAATTCCTTCCTCATCTCCATCCTTTCTTCTCCTCGCAGTCCATAGAACCCACAGGAAAGATACCAGCAGGGGGACTTCGGGCGGCAAGGGGAAATATTCTACTCCCCACTTCTGTACACCACTGCTCAGCTCCTCTAGCTTTTGATCCTCTCCTTCAGCATAAGTATGGAGAAGCATCTGGCTCCAAAGTTATCACATAATTTCCTGATCATTCAAGTTCCCTTCCTCTCAGTAACTTTTCCAGATGCATTGCAACTTATTGATTACATAGTGGGTGAAATGGCGAATGCCCAGTTGTCTTTTGCCAACTTTGGTGCCAATTAGTTCATCTTATAGTAATTCATTTTTACAGGATTTTCTGTTCATTAAATGTTGTAGAAGGTACAACACATTAGAAGATAATTTATCTTCAGATGTGGGGACCACAGGAACCATAATTTTTTTCTCATTTTTTTTAAAACAAATGTCATCTTAATCTAAATTCTTATACCAATATATTTCAATGGCACTTACCTTTTCCTGGGATACACTTGCCAATTTCTCACTAAAAATTAACTTTTCACTTGTTTTGTCATAAGCTTTTTTCCTACTTTTTTTCCTCTGTGCTTACATCCCTACATCTGTCCTAGTTTCAGGTGAACCCCTTTGTCTCTTTTGCCATCACTCTAAAAATGAAACTTGAGGCCTTACAGGCCTACTTGGCAGCCAGTCACTGTAAAACATGCAGTTTTTTCCAGGTGTCCTCCTCTTTATTGACCAAATGCACTTTTTGCATATCTGAAGCTCTTCAGCAAAGTGGGTGGGACTTCCTTCTTCCTTCCTGAATAGCCCATCTAAGATGCCAAAATGAAGGCCCTGGAGAGTGAAGTCCTGTATTTATCCTCACAACAAATGCAATGCAATCTCCATCAGCACAAGTTTATCCACGCTGGCATGCCAATATCTCAATCCTGAGCTGGGGAGACCACCAAATGGAGCAAGAGAGTAGTTCAGGCTTCCTCACACTGCCCATTCAAACATTGGCCTTTCTTTTGAGACTGCCAATAAGCAGCATGGCTAAGCAAATGTGTTAAAAAATCATTAAACTGTCATAAAAATTATAAGATTTTTTAAAATAATGAATGTTTGTTCTTTTTATTCCTCTCCTATTGTTTGAATGTATAGGGGGCAGTTGGGGTCATGTGTTCAAGCTTTTCTTTCCAACCATGAGTGCTAGAAACTTGCTTTCTTCAAAAAGAGAGAGCTGAAATTCTCCCATCATGCTATGACTGCAGGAACTGGGATTTTAAGAAAAACACCAAATATTTTGAGACTCACAATAAAATTGTGACAGTTGGTAACACTCAACAAGTGTCAAAGATAGTGGTTTTTGTTACCACTCAGAATTGAGATGAGAATACTAACCTAATTTCTCATAGGCCGCTGAACCTAAAATGGTAACTTTTTTTTTAAACCCACAGTTAACCTGGGTCAAATTTGAATCAATGATCTATTGGTGAAAGGCTCTATATCTCAGTACCAGTCCTGCAAGCCAACCACTTCCCTACAAGCTGGACTTCTAAACAGTGCACTCAGGGCCGGCCCACAACATTTTGGCACCTGAGGCGAGGAGCTCAAATGATGCCCCCATACCCCCTCGCCTGGGCCAAAATATTGAAAGGTCTCAATTCTGCCTTCTTCCTGTTCTAATCCTCTCATGGTACTGCTCTGCTACCTACTCCAATAAAGGAGAACTAACAACTTAAAATACCTTGTTCAAAAATTTTAAGTAACACTTAACTTTCAAATGCCTGAACAGCAAATGGTAACTTTTTTTTGTCTGCATAGTAAACACTGGCATTTTTATCTGTTTGAATAATCAAAGTGGTGCTTTCCATACCTTCTTGATTGCAAAGATTTGAACTGCTTCCTGAAGGTCTACAATCTGGGACAGCTCATGCTCTATTGAGATGGTTGCAAGGCCGACCAGCCTCTCCTGTGTCACTGTGGAGTAGATGTGTTTTTATTAACTTCAGCTTGGAGAAGCTGCTTTCTCCACTGGGAACTGTTACAAGAAGTGTTAGAAGTATGCGCAGAGCAACAAAAGCATTTGGAAAGAGGGTGGTCATCTTATTTGTGCACATATATTCCAGAACAGCCTTTGGAGTTGATCCTGCTGAAATGTATCTTGAAAGGGCTTTCAATTCATCACCTAAATCACTCGCATCAATATTGCGCATGTCATCATGTGTCAACACTGTCTCTAGTGCCCTGCATTGCTGGTGTAAGTCTTCAGGTATAGTGTGGAGTTTTGGAATATCATACCACATCCCAAATATACTTCTGTGTTCCTTGAGCTGCATGAAATGTTCTTCAACTGACTATTGCACAATCTAGCACCTGGTTAAAGAATTCAAATTTGAATTGTTGTTTGGGGTCTCTTATGGGATTATCCCATGACTCATAATCAAAATGTCGTCTTCTTCGGTGACTCTTGTATTCTTGAATGGGTGGGAAAATAGCTTCAGTGTTAAGTTCCTCTACCACCTTCTGTGCACTCTTCAGAACATTTTGAAATCCCTTATCTGACTAGTAAGACTGTAGGTATGACTTTGCTTTGTCCTGTTGTTCCATTGCTCCAGATATAGCATGGTCAACACCTTGGAGTCTCTTGCTTACAATATTTATTTCAAACAGTATGTCATGCCACAACACTGAGCCACACAGAAATTTGAAGTTAAGTATGTTTCTGGTGATTCCATTTTCCTCTGCCACTATTCTCCCACAAACAGTTCCTATCATAGCATTATCCGCCATAATGGCAACTACGGCATCATCTATCTTCCCAATTTGGTGTTTGATAGGCTTTATCGCCTCCAAGGAATCACTGATATGCAAGGTCTCAACTAAGGTGTTTAGATAGGCTTGCAGGGTTCCTGCAATCTGAACGCTTCCCAGCAATGTGGTATCAGTGGTGTCAACGACAAAGGATAGTCCCACTGAATTAACCTTGTCTAATTTTTGTTCCATCGATGATGGGGTACCCTGCCAGCAAATTGGTATCATAGACCTTCAGATTTAGATTAAAGAACTCAATCAAAGCAGCCTCCTACCGAAGAGAGGCTGCAAGCTTAAAAGCAACCAGTATCATTTTCTGACTATCTGTCACTGATCATGGCACCTAAAAAAACTGCATAGGGTCATTAACCGTTGCCTATTGTATCTTGAGGTCTCTTGTGGCACCATTATAGGTAGCCAATGACCTCTCATGTGCTAACAAATGTCAATTTACGAATTCCAACTCTTAAGGAAGCTCTTGTATCTTGAAGGGTGAGCGCAGTCTAGTCATCTCATGTCAAATTCTACTCTGCCATCTCTGTGATCAGCACAATGTGCAGGGCTCATTTTCACGGTAGGTTCTGTTGTCGTGTGCCGTGCACTTGATTTACCATCCAGAGTCTGTCATTCAAGTCATTGTCGGGTTTGGCTGAAATCACTCGGAGTGCAAATACCAGAAATAAGTGAGTGCTGTTCCCATATCTTTAGGCTGCCTCAAAACCGCCAATCTTCTGAACTGACTGCACATTGTTGCCAGTTAATTGATAATCACTCGGATTTGAATTAACAGATTGAACTAGTGGTCAGGGTGTTCATTATTGGAGATGTATCTTCATGATGAACTCGCTGGAGTCAGCCTTCAAACTACAGTACCATCGGCTGACCAATTGTGATTTTGTAATGAAGGGGAACATAGACAATCGAATTGTGAAGCATTATGAGCCAACTGATCTGTAGAAAGTTTGAAGCTTCAAATCGATTTCTAAATAAACATCTCATCAGAGCTGCCAGAGTACTGTAGGGGGTCCGGTTTGCTCTGTCCCTATCAGGTAGGCCATTTGTCCAAATATGATCGAAGAGCCAGGCACTGGAGTCTCGCAGTAGGCTGCTTGATGGCAGGCTATTTCAACGTCAATATTCCGCCGGACAACACTAGCCTACAGAAGTTCGAGAGGGCCATGATGTTGGTGCACAGCTCTACGCAGTTGTTCCCAGTTTAAGCCCATCAGCATAATCTGTCATATGACAACCTTGGTATGCAGGAACTAGCTCTTAGCCAAGGTGTTCTGGCAAATGGCTAACATCACCATTCCATTTGACATTTCCTCTAAAAACTGTGGCAGATGGAGTGAATTCACACATTGGTGAGTTCTTCAGAACATTTGCATGTAAAGTCAGATGTAGTCTGATTCAAAATTTCCAGTTCGATGGTGTTGCTTGATGTCATGTGTTCCTTGCAGTCCAGAGTCGATATCGAGTAATACCTTTAAGTCTTCAAGAGCCTCTTACCTATGCAAAGCTTCTGTCTGCATCTGTTTGCCAAGTTCAGGAATGCGCAGTATTACTGTATGTTTCTAGGTCTGATTTACTCTCATGTCCCTGTGTCTGTTAGAACCCAAGTGTGGTACATTCTACTGTTAGACCATGTATCGTAGACCCCTGGCCGGGTGTGCACTGCAGTATGCAGGCATGATCTACCATGCTTTTGTCCCAAGAAGTAATGTTAGCTCATACCTAGCTTCAGTTAGTACTTCTGTGAGCACTCAGTGGATTTCATGCAGTCAATGACTAGAAGGTGTGTGTGATGTTGGGACTCACCGTGTGGCCAGGTCCATGCTGTCATAAAAAATACGTAGAGGTGTTAGCAAAATTCCAGCATTAAAGTCAGCACCCACTGCTGGAGGTTGCCCCGGTAGTGCTGGGAGCTGCAGGTCCGAGGGTTGAGTCAAATGCATGGGATCAAGTGCCCCTAATATGTCGGGTCTGAACCTCGATCAGTCTGCAACAATCTCCTTGCCATGTTCTGATTTCTGCTTCAGTGTAAGGCTGCTGCCATATCTCATAAGCCCTGACCTGGGGCTGTTCAAAGTGTCAGACACTGTGTACAACTTTACGAAGCAACATTTTAACGGACCTGCTGGATAGACTCCCTCTCTGGTATTAGTGCTCTGTGGCATGCCACCATTGACAAGGCCATTTTTCCAGGAACTGTTGTTCAAGCTTACAGAATCCCACGAGCTGGTAAAGTCTGTGTTTTGGTCGTGACATGCCGCTGACGTCTGGGGTGTACTTCTCCAGGAGCAGAAGCAGAACCGAACTCTAGCTATGACTTCAGCCTGGCCACAATTTTAGGTTTGACTGGGTTTTTGCCATATACAGCTATGAAACTCCTTCAATCAGTTGCTGGTTTTTGCCAGAGTAGGGCAGGTGTACATTCTGCACATCTGGCATGAGCCTTCAGAAATTTGCCAATTACGGATCAACTCGCTGATCAGATGGCAATCATTTTCAGAAGTTCTCTATTGTTGTGGACATGACAGTTTTCATCTTTAACCTTAGAGTGCCCATGCTCGTAGCTAGTTTTGTGCGACTAGGAGGCTATCTTACTGGCAATGCAGCCCCTTGGATCATTATGAACATTTCGCCCTTTCAGAGACTCTGATGTTCCAAGTCTTGCGCATTCTATGCTGTACGATCCTAAATGGTGGCTTTAACCTTCAGCGGGCCAGAGCCTTCTTTCAACAGTATAACATGCTATGCTCATGTCTGTTCTCCTATCCATGCTCCTATGTCCTACCAGCTATTTTTCTAGCCTAGTATTGTTGCTAGACACTTTTGTAACATCAGGTTTGCAGAGATGTTACATAGGCCATGTCTTTAATCCACTTAATTTCCAGCCATGGGGATTTTCAGAGCCAGTAATGTGGGATGGCCCAGTGCATGAAGTTTTCACTTGCGTGAGCCAGCAGTAAATCTAGCCTTCAGGCTACTGCTCACTGGTCCACTAGCTCCTATCATCTAGACCTTAAGGGAACTAAACTCAGCCATGGCAGCTGTTTCTTGCGCCTCCACCACACTCTTCGTCTGATCTACACTTTTCTTCGGAATTGTGCTTGGTACATCCATCTGAGATGGAGATCATGGGATGCTGCAGTATGGCTGCCAGAATCACTTGCACTCTGGACTACTGGAAGATACGGCATCTCACTCACCACTCCTCACGGGGCCAGGACTCAATAGTGAAACATGTGTCTAAGGACAGCTCTCTGGGCTCGAAGACTCTAACAGCTTTCTATCTAGCAGAAGGACTCTCTGAATACATAGGCAAAAATGTTCACGGTTGAGCCTTCCGTTGCTTTCTTTTTCTGAATGCTGCCCCAGAGGGGCGTTTTCTTCTTTCACTCATGACTGCTGTTCTATGCCAGCTATAGTGGCTCTCAACACTCAGTTGAAGGGGACAAATACTCAGGCTGGTAGCAGGGCCTGAGTGAGGGAAGATATCAGTGTCTTAAGGGCTTATCTGGCTCCTACTACTTCAGTTGACTGCCTGTTCTCCTCAAGTGGGTTCAGCGAAGCAACAGGAAACAGGAAGCTCCCCAAGAAGCTGGTGTTAATCAGTCCAGTCTCCTGGGGGTGTTAGAGAAGTACATAAGAGGCTCCTCCTCTCTCTCCCTGCAGCTCCTGCGGCTTTCTGTTATTCCCTCTCACTTTTTCTCCTGCCTGCCTGTTAGGCCTCTTGTGCCCTCCCTCCTCCAGCACAGCACTCCACCATCTCTGTGCATCTAGAGCAGAGAGAATACACATGCACTGGCAGCAGACACAATTTTCTACACTCTGGATCCTAGTGGCACCCCCCACAGTCTGGCACCTGAGGCGGCCACCTCAGTTCGCCTCAGGGTAAGGGCAGCCCTGAGTGCATATAGAATTATAGAATATCAGGGTTGGAAGGGACCTCAGGAGGTCAGCTAGTCCAACTCCCTGCTCAAAGCAGGACCAAAAGAGGCACTCCACTACCGCTTTTATCGTTGAAATCCAGTGACTCTAAAACTGCAAAAAGGCCCAGAAAGTACTCAGTTTAAAGGTGAACTGCAAAGCAGAAATGAAGATGGATTTAAACTCAAATTTATTCACTGAATCTATCCACTAATTAGTCTGTAGAAAGTAGTAGAGAGAGAGGACTGTGTGGTAACTGGACTAGAAGGTTGAAGATAGACTGACAATAGGTGTGCAGGTGGTCCAGAGGAAAGAATAGAGATGAGATGGGGTGGTGGGAAGAATATCCATGGTCTACTACTCCCCATCCTGTGAAAAGGGACAAGTTTGAATTAACATGATTAGCAGCCTTAAACCTGCCCCTAAAACACCAGCCCCCAGAGCTGAGCCTGTATGAGGAGGGAAATAACCCACTGCTGATATAGACCAATAGCTAACTGCAAGGGGAAACTAGGGAGCAAATTTATGATTCTCGGTCGCAGTCCATTTCTTCATTGGTTCATGGGACAGTATAGCTTGGCTCAGCAGCTGTCCTTGGGGCAACTTGTTATGTAACAACATAGACCAGAATTACTTCTGAAATGCTTTAGAGATGTTACAGGCCCGTTTACTACTCCCAGATCCTCACAGTTTTTCATGAAATCCTCCTTTCCAGTCTCCTAACTAATGCTTCAGTAAAATAAAAATACATTATATCTACTGCTTTCGCTTTATCCACTAATATTGTAACTCTATTAAATAGCATCCAGGTAGAATATGTGAGCCACACATGTTGATTTTAATTTTTTTATGGTTTCTGTTTTGATATATGTGAAATGTATTTGCATTAAATGAAAATTTATTGGAACCTGGAGCTTTGGCTTTAACGGTCAACTGAGTCTAGTTTGTATGTTTCTACTTTTGAAGATGAATAAAATGTTAAAGGACCCCAAATAATCATGGTCAGTGGGTGACACAAATTGTGAGGACTGCTCTCATCTTTCTATTTTGGTGCTTCAGGGCAGGGGAAAGCAAGTCACAAAGTTCCATGAAAGTGCCCTTATGCATGTGAAAGTTTCGCAGCCACTGGGAATTGTCCCAGACCTGCAACATTATGCAGTCCCACCAGTCTGTGCTTGTTTCCCGGGTCCAGAATTGGCATTCCACCGCATGAACCTGCCCCATTAACACCATGATGTGCACATTGCCGGGGCCTGTACTTTGTAAGAAGTCTATGCCCTCATCACTCTTGTCACTGCACTGCCGTCGCCTCCTCGCTTGGTTTTGCTTTGGCAGGTTCTGGTTCTGTGTTTACTCCAGGATAATGCGTGTGGTGTTTACAGTGCTCATAATTGCCGTGGTGATCTGAGCGGGCTCCATGATCCCAGTGCTATGGCGTTATGGGCTGAAAAAGGGCATGAAATGATTGTCTGCTCTGACGGAAGGAGGGGCAACTGATGACATGGCTTACAGGGAATTAAAGCCCACAAAGGTGGAGCTTTGCATCAAGGAGAAACACAAACAACTGTCACACAGAATTGCCCCCTCAAGGATTGAACTCAAAACCCTGAGGTTGGCATGCCGTTGATTTCAGGGAGGGAGGGAGGAAGCAAATGAATACAAAACAATTCTGGTGTATTTCTTGTTTTGATCCATTCCATCTATCTTTTACATTTTTAGGCTGGCAGCAGACAGTGCAGTTCGACTGCTAGCCATCATCACCTCCTGGCTGCTCGCCAGAAGACGGCACAGTAGGACTACTAGCCATCGTCATCTCCTGGGTGCTCAGCAGAAGATGGGAATGACCTGGTTGAGTCACTTCTATGTCTGCCTAGGTGCCCCTGACTGACCTCACCTTGGTCAGCTAAAAGAGCAGCCAGGAGTATGATGATGATGATGGCTACCAGTCATAACGCACTGTCTGCTGCCAAAAGGCAATGAGCTGCTGCTGTGTAGCAATGTAGTCCCACGTCTGCCAGCACCCAGGAGACTTACGGTGACGGTCAGCTGTGTGGGCTCCATGCTTGCCATGGTATGGCATCTGCACAGGTAACCCAGAAAAAAAGGCGTGAAACGATTGTCTGCCATTGCTTTCATGGAGGGAGTGGGTGGGGGGGGGCTGATGACATGTACTCAGAATTTTATTTTTATTTATTTTATTTATTAATCACCCACGACACTATTTTTGCCCCATCAGCCATTGGGATCTCAATCCAGAATTCCAGTGGGTGGCAGAGGCTGCAGGAACTGTGGGATAGCTACCCACAGTGCAACGCTCTGGAAATCAACATTAGCTTCGGTACTATGGACGCAGTCTGCCAACTTAATGCACTTACAGCATTCTTTGTGGGGACACACACAATCGACTGTATAAAAATGATTTCTGAAAAAACGACTTTTATAAATTTTACCGAATTTCGTAGTGTAGGCATGGCCTTGGTCACTGTTTCAAACCTTGCGCATGTTGGTATTGACCAAAAGTTGTTGCCAACTGTTCAATGTAATTGAACTTATTTTGTATGCCATATGGTATGTGGACCTACTGATGCCTTATTGAGATGGTCTGACAACAGCCTTCTTCATGGTCTTCAGGGCTTCACCTTTTTTCAGAAAGCCTGGACAGCAGCTGTGGAAATGGGAGGCATGACCTGTCAAAAATACGGCAGGCATGGGTCTAACGTGGAGGAGATGCACTGCATCTTGTAAAAGAGACGATTCAACTAAAGGGTCAAAATGAGCCCAGGAGAGAGGACTCTCTCATACTGAAGGTTGAGCAAAAATGTCTCTGCCCTGATCCTTCCAGCATGGCCTAGCAGGCTCAGCACAGGATTGGAAATTAGGAATTCCTGAATTCTAATCATGGGCAAATTAATTTTTCCATATCTCAGTTTCATGGTCTATAAAATGGAGATAGCATTATTTACCTATCTTAGAGAGTTGTAAGGCTGTCTTGTTATAATTGCTACTCAGAGGAAGCTGCCAATATGTGATCAACTAGTCTGGTTGTAATAACATGTCCAGCAGAGAAGGGAAACTGGCTTATTCTTCCCAGCAATCACACACTTCAGTAGATAACTAGAATGTGCCAAGACTAAAGCTCCTGGATAAACTTCAAGATGATATCGAAGGACGAGTCTGTTGAGAACTGGGGAGGCTTTGTGCTTTAAACGGGTTTAGATGGGATAGCACAAGCATGATGTAAAGAAGAGTAAAATGGCAGCACATCTTGGTCTTGTTTTAAGCACAGGGAGTCAAGAGATCTGCTGCTCAGCCACTGGCTTGCTGGGTCACTATGAGCAAGTCACTCAGACCAACATTTTTCAGAGAGAATGTGAAAATGACTTGATAACTTGGTTGCTAGGGCACCCACGTGGGAGATGCAGGGTCCTGCTCCAATTACACTTGTGGGCCTTCAAATCTGGAGTTAGATGTCTAAGTCTGGGATTTAGGTGCCTGAGTACCTTTGTGGATCTGGGCCACAATGCTTAAAGTGTGCTCACTCAGTTTGTTTTTATTATTACCTTTTTTTGGCTGGGGATGCATCCCTTTATGACTCTCTTTCCCCCCATTTTAAGCACTGACTTTAGGCATGCACTTGCAAATTCTGGCTTTAACTTTTCTGTGTTTTAGTTTGCACATATGTAAAACAGCAGCAGCAGGATGCCTGGAAGGAAATCTGCACTACTGCCGGGTGCTCACATTGGAAGACTGAGGGCTTGGCTACACTTGCAGGTGTGCAGAGCTAGGAATTGAAGCTGTCTTCGTACAGCTGTGTAGGGAAAGCGCTGCAGTGTGGATGGGTTGTGGGAAGGGGGCGGAGGGTGTGAGTCATTCTGCTTCCTGTCCCAACGCCCCGTGATGCATCGCTTCACATCCCAGCAATCCCTGTATTTCCGTCCACGTTTGGCGCCATCTTGACTCTCTCAACGGTTTCTGTGCGGCGCAATTTCTGTGGGAAATGGAGCCCGAACTGCTGAAGAATATGCTGATGAGTCTCGCCAGCACATCACGTTTGGCAGTTCAGCTATTCCTTAGGATCCAGAGTGATGAGGAGTCCGACGATGATAGCGAGTCGCGTGACGCATACGACACGAACTTGCTTGTGGCATTCACAGAAATGCTCAGCACCATGGAACGCTGCTTTTGGGCTCGGGAAACAAGCACTGAGTGGTGGGATCACATCGTCATGGAAGTCTGGGATGATGAGCAGTGGCTGCAGAACTTTCAGATCAGAAAAGCCACTTTCATGGGACTGTGTGCTGAGCTCATCCCCACCCTGAGGTGCAAGGACACGAGATTGAGAGCTGCCCTGCCACCTGGTAGTGGGGGCATATTGCAATCATGGAACCTGGCAACTCAGAAGCTATGATCGGCGCGAACATTTGAGTGGGAAAAGTCGACTGTTGGAATCGTGTTGATTCAAGTTTGCAGAGCCATTAATCGCATCCTGCAGTAAGAACAGGACTCTGGGGAACGGCAGGACATTGTGGATGGCTTTGCAAAATGGTTTCCCTAACGTGAGAGGGTGATAGATGGGACAACATATCCTATTCTGGGCACCACCCACCTAGCATCCGAGGTACATTAATCAGAAGGGGTATTTCTCCATGGTTCTCCAGGCGTGTGGATCAGCATGGGCGTTCACTAACATTAACACAGGCTGGTCCGGAAAGGTGTATGATGCATGCATCTTTTGGACACTGGCTGTTCAGGAAGATGCAGGCAGAGATTTTTTTCCCAGGCCAGAAGATCACAGTAGGGGGACGTCGAATGCTCATTGTGATCCTTGGAGACCCACTTACCCGTTAATGCCATGGCTCATAAAACCATACACAGGGAACCTTGACAGGAGCAAGGACCGTTCAACTACAGGCTGAGCTGTGTGCGAATGGCTGTGGAATATGCTTTTGGCCGTTTTAAAAGGGGCACTGGTGGATCTCTGATGGAAGCTAGACTTGAGGGAAAAGCAGCATCCCGCGGTTATATCCGTGTGCTGTTAGCCTCATAATATTTGTTGAAGGGAAGGGTGAAGATTGTCAGGCATGGAACCTCCGAGGGTTCAACGCCTGGAGTGAATTTGCACAGCCAGAGAGCAGGGCTACTAGAGAGGCCCAGCACAGGCTTCACGGATTAGGGATGCTTGAGGGAGGAATTTGAGGCTGAAACCAACAGTAATGTTTGGTGCCTTGCACGGCAGTCCAGTTGCAGTGGTTACACTGTTAGTAGGAACTATTTCCTAGCTGATTTGCAGTGCCTGTTTCTTTCCTGGGCTAAGGTATCTTGACTTCTGCAATAATAAAGGATTTTCAAAGCCAAAGATTCATTTATTGAAAAGAAAATTACTTTATTGACAGAATACACGACTTTTTGGGAACCTAAAAGGGCAGGGGGTAGGGTGGGAACTGTACAGTCACATAGTTTGAATATGTCCTATCTGGAGTGCTGTGCAGTGACTGCTCATTTCAGGATGGCATTACTGCATTGGTGATGGGATTTGAGTGCAGAGGTAATGGTCGTAGTTCTCAGGCTGGGTGGTGAACGTACAGGTGCTGGAGGCAGCTGGTGGTGGTAAGAACCTGGATGCCGGAGAAGGGGGTTTTGAGCTGACATAGGGCACAGGGAAAGAGCTCTGGATGGTGGGCGGGGGCGGTGTGGTAGTGCTCTGCCTGCACGGCTACGAGCACCTGGATAAGATCTGCTTGCGGCCAGGATGCTTATCAGCTGCTTTGTGCTTTCTTCTGTCGCTGTTTTTTCTGGCGGATTCTGCTTTCCCTTTTCCCTCCGGCCTGCACTTTTGATCTTGTGACAGAATGCTCTCATAACTGCTGTTTCAGCAGGTCTCTTTGCTTTTCACAGCTTCTTTCCGGAGGTTTTGTAGTCTTTAAGATGTTTGATTTAAATGGGCAAGTGAGATCATCAGGTTGCTTCTGAAAGGCAAAAAATGCCAACACTTAACAGAGCAGCATGTTTGCACAGACTCTCCTTTGGATAAAGCTGGCACCATACCAATTTCTTTGTTAAATTGATTGATTCATATAGTTTTGCAACGTCCAGCCGAGGCATTAACTGAAACACTGCAAACGGAGGTTTCTAGTTGTTGCGGACGGAGACATTGGCTAGTGTCATTCGGTTGCACAATCCAGGAGCAGCTTACATCGCAGAGTTGTGCATAACAGCCAGGTGCGAGTGTCAGGTACATCCCCACTCTGAACCTTAGCGTCCAAAAGATGGTGTACCAGCATAGTTCCTCTTTAAGCTCAGCATTTTACCAGCTTAGTACCTGTAGCACTGCCACAACCAGAATTCCAGTGCCTGTACACCTTGGTCCCAAAACCTTGCCCGGGAGACCCAAGACCCAGATCCTCTGGTCTTTAAACACAAAGGAAAGAAAATTCCTTTCCCCACTGTTTGCCTTCTCCCAGGCTTCCCTCCCTGGGGTTACCTGGAAAGATTCACTGTGATTCAGACTCTTGAATCACAAACAGAGAGGACAATTGTCACCTTCCTCCCTCTCTTCTCTTTCCCCTCCCAGGACTCTCCCTGAAGAGAAAGTAAATCCTAACACAGAGAGAAAATTACCTTTCTCTCCCCCTTCCCTCTTTTCTCCCAAAATTCCCTGGTAATCAGACCCACTCCTCTGGGTCTCACCAGAATAAAAAAAACATCAGGGTCTAGAACACGAAAAGCTTTATATAAAGAGGAAAAACAGTAAAAATTATCTTTGTATAAATTTAAGTGGATTAGCGTAGTAGCGGTTTTCGCTCTAGACATGGGAATACCCCCACGCTAAGTATACAAGTAAAAATTAAAATCTTCAGCAAAATACAAATTTGATAACTCCTTCCAAGCAAATGCACATTTGCAAATTAAGAAAAACAAACATAACCTACTTGCCTTGCTCTACCAGTACTCACTTACTTCTGACTTATAGAGCCTGTTCAGGGAGATTGGAGAGAAACGCTGGTTGCATGTCTGGTCACTCTCAGAAACCCGAGAGGAACAACAACCAAAAACTAACAGCACACACAGAAACTTCCCTCCCTCAAGATTTGAAAGTATCCTGTCCCCTGATTGGTTCTCTGATCAGGAAACAGCCAGGCTTACTGAACTTGTTAACCCTTTACAGTCAAAAGAGATATAAAGTACTTCTGTTGTATTAACTCCTACTATCTGTTTATGACAAGGGGTTCTTACAGCAGAGCAAGGTAAGGCTGGCTCCCAGAGTCAAGGATTGGAGTGACCTAGCAGTTCACCAGTCCAGATAACGCCGGGGAGAACGTCATACCCAACACTTGGCGTAGCCCTTTTAGGGTTTGAAAAATGCAATATACGGAACTAAGGGGGATATAGAGAGCAGGAGAAGGCTTCAAACCCTCTGAGAGATGGGGGCAGGCGAAGGATATGTTTCCATAAAAAATTACTGAACCTGCTAAAAGTCCTTTAAGGTAAGACAATGGAAAAATGTCAAGGTGAAAAGGTAAGGGGAGAAAATAGGAAAATAAAAATGAAGAAAATGAGATGATCATGGTTGCCTGACTGGTGATGGATGGTGGTAGATGGGGTTACTGTAGTAGGTACTTTGTGTCACAATGGAAGCCGAAAGGGTTCATCCTGACAATTGTATTCAAAGAAGTAGTGTGGGCCTCCAAGAAAGGACAATGTCTGTCTGTATTGGAGAAAGATGCTGTGAAACACATATGCAAGTTAAGACTGAAGCATAGGTCTTGCCTACCCTGGGATTTAACCACTAGGGAAGCTGCACCGTTGTGAAACTCTAGTGTAGACATCAGTGGCTGAAATGTCTGTATAGACAGGGCCATAGTCTAGCCATTGTCCAGAAGTACATCATCAGTCCACTGATCATGATTACCCCTGGTTTGGTTTGTATTCTAGAGGGGGTTTTGGTTTCTGGGGGAGAGCAAGAAGCTGTTCCGTGTTACAGTCAAGCAGAGTCTAATATTGACATCTAGAACAGCAGTATTTGTTTTAACAAAACTGCCCTTCAAAACTATATACCACAGAACAGATGGTACATCTGTTTCTATTTCCCATATGATGTCATTAATCTGCTCTTTAGAAGCCAGTGTCTAGCTAATCAATGTGGGCTGGATCATGGGAAAGATTCTTGGAGGGGTGGAGAAACCTGAAAGACTCCCGTCACAGAGTTCTCCCTGATTTATTGCCTTGGGAGGCAGGATTCATTCTCCTACTGAATGGGAGCAGTTTTGCCAACGAACCCCAGATCCCTGCGAGGCCAGGATCTTCTGCATGAAGACTTTGTGCCTCTGACCCTAGAGCTCTCCCTGTTTACTTGATAGCATGAGTCTATTGGAGTCATTTTGCCCTTGCAATCCCATTTTTATGGGCTTAGTCCAACTACCTTTGAAGTCAATGGAAAGACTCCCCTGGATTTAACTGGGAGTTGGATCAGGCCCTTAGTGTAGCTCCAAGCTGTACTAGCCCTCTGCCAATTTTTCCTGTGTAGGAGTGGGAAGTCTTCCAGTGGCCCCTATCTTGTCCTAGTCTACCCTTCCTCAGTCACTGATCTCTGATCCTTCAGAGGTTGCTGTGGGAGTCTTGTGCAGAGGATGGAGACAGCCTGGGGCTCATGGGAGCCTAATATTAGCCAGAAGATTTGACCCTTTGAGACTAGCTTTGGTTAGTGAAGTTAATTTCCTCATATCAGGATTGTCATAGACATCTCCACTTGCTTTCAGCATTGAGTACTTTGACGCCTATTTATCTTGTTTTAAATGTTTATTACATTTTAACCATGCTTCACCTCAGTAGGGAGAAGGGGAGCTTTACACACAAAATGCTGTCAATTTATTATCACTGCAAAATAACGCTTTCACAAGTTTGCCATTCTGTGGCTTTAATCTGTAGGGCAGCATTTAAGACAGAAGCTGAACTTCCATTGAAAATGTCCTTCTGGGGGTCCGATTCCCCACTGTGCTCCTTAGGGTGACCAGATGTCCCGTTTTAAAAGGGACAGTCCTGTTTATGGGGACTTTTTCTTATATAGGTGCCTATTACCTCCCACCCCCTGTCCCATTTTTTCACAGTTGCTATCTGGTAACCCTCGTGGTCCTCCAGTTTCACAACCGCATAGCTCAGTGGAGTGACCAAGTAACAAAGTAGAACTGCAGGCCTTTACTATATTATAAGATTGGCAGTTTCAGCCTCCGTACCATAAACACTAACTTTGGGAAGTAAAATCAATTGATTCAGTTCTTTTTAAAGTTGATTTATTTTTGAAGTATTTAAGGGAGATTGTTTGTCTCTAGCATCCAGCAAGACATTTTTTAAAGTATTTCAGCAACTCCATACAGGAAATGTAACTTTAAAGCCCAGGTACCGCAGTCACTCCTCCCACCTCCTCTCCTGCCCTTCCCATTCCCAGCAAGACTGCTGAAGCAAGAGTTTTTCAGGAGCAGTCTAACAATCTAACAAACCAACTAACTACAAAATATGCCATGTGAGTCAGACGTTTCTATTGTAACAACCATATGATCAAAAATTTTCTCAAACAAAACCATTTGCTGGTAGGATAGGCTGAAACCAAAAGTCTGTATTGCAGACTTGTATTTAGAGCTGATTTTGTAAACGTCAGAAGGTGTTATTTAGTGCCACCCAGTGTTGGCAGCTAGAAAAAGAAAGGTTAAGTAGGGTTACAACTCTCCGTTAAACAGGAAAAATACAATACTGGCTCTTACATAGTGTGTCAAGGGTGAGCAATTCTACAGAAGCTTCACAGCAGTAACAAATCACTGAAATACAACTTCCACACAGCAGAACTACTTATTATGTCTGTTTTTTTTTAACCTTGTATACACATTTTGAAATAGATTGAATTTATTTTGGACAGATGTAGATTGCCACTGAATAAGGCCCACTCCTCTAAACTCTGAGTGAATTGTGCTGATGTTTCAGGTCTGATGTTCAAGAAAGTTAGGTCAGGAGTGATTGTTTGTAAGTGTCACGTTAAGAGACTTCTCTTTCCCTTCCCTTACAGAAGTCAAAACGTTCTCTCCTCCCTTTCTTTGTCTCAACCGTTGCATGTGATCTGCGTTTTCCCTGAGGCCTGTAACACTGTACTAGATCTTGCTTGTCATTTTAGGCAGAAAAATAAATACCTTCACAGGGGGAGAGAGTTTGGTGTTTGTTTTTATAATGTATGTTTTGTACAGCACTTGCCGCTTTTGTCCAAAATCACACAGTGCATTATAAAAGTGGCTAAACATTACAAGCCTCATTTACCAGAAGGGGAAACTGAGGCCAGAAATTATATGAACTACCTATCCAGGCCTGTCAGAGCTGGGAATAGAACCTAGGGGTGAGATTCTGTTCTGGGCTTCTAAGTGTATGTCTTCACTGCAAGTGATGGTATGATTGGAGCACAGGTAGGCATACCTATGCTAGCCAGCATGAGTAACAGTGTGAAGATATGGTGTGTCATGGTATAATTCCCCACTCTGAACCTTAGCGTCCAAGAGATGGGGTACCAGCGTGAATTCCTCTAAGTTCGATTACCAGCTTAGTACTTATAGTGCTGCCACCAACCAGGAATTCTAGTGCCTGGTACACTCTGGTCCCCCCAAAACCTTGCCCGGAGAACCCCAAGACCCAGACCCTCTGGATCTTAACACAAGGAAAGAAAAAACCCTTTCCCCCCCTACCGTTGCCTCTCCCAGGCTTCCCCTCCCTGGGTTACCCTGGAAGATCACTGTGATTAAACAAACTCTCCTTGAATCTGCCTTAAAGACAGAGAGGAAAAGCCTTTCACCCCCCTTCCCTCGTTCTCTCCACGCACCAGTCCCTGGTGAATCGCAGACCCAGTCCTCTGGGGTCTCACCAGAATAAAAAAAAAAAACAAGCAATCAGGTTCTTAAACAAGAAGAAACTTTTAATTAAAGAGAGAAAACAGTAAGAATTATCTTTTGTAAATTTAAGATGGAATTAGGTTACAGGGTTTCAGCTATAGACACTGGGGAATACCCTCCCAGCCTACAGTATTACAAGTAAAAATTAAAATCCTTTCAGCAAAATTACAAATTTGAACTCCTTCCAGCAATATACACACATTGAACTCCTTCCAGCCAAATGCACATTTGCAAAATAAAGAAAACAAACATGTAAGCCTAAATCACCTTATCTACCTAGTAAGTACTCACTATTTTGAACATTTATAAGAGGCTTATTGGAGGGATAGGAGAGAAACCTAAACCTGGTTGCACGTCTGGTCCCTCTCAGAACCCAGAGAGAACAACAACCAAAAACTAACAGCACACACACCAACTTCCCTCCCTCAAGATTTGAAAGTATCCTGTTCCCTGATTGGTCCTCTGGTCAGGTAACAGCCAGGCTCACTGATCTTGTTAACCCTTTACAGGCAAAAGAGACATGAAGTACTTCTGCGCTATTAACTCTTACTTATCTGTTTATGACATGGTGGCATGAGCTTCAGTGCAGGCTGGCAACCCAAGTATGAATCCAAGTCTATAGTTGGGTGGCTAGCCTGCATACAAGCCCATGCCTCCACGTTTTTACTGCTATTTTTGCCTGTTAGCTAGTCTTCCTATGCTACAACCACACCTTCACTTTGCAGTGATGATATCCGGTGCAGTACAGAACTCTCAGCCCAGGAGGAGTGTATGTGGGGGACTAACAGGACTTTAAGCCACCCCTGTACCCTCCTGATTCTGGACTTGCGAGGGGGTACTCAGAGAATAGCCTGTAATTGTCTTTTGCGGTACCTATGCAAGGGAAATCCTCCCTGGCTGAATCCAGGACTCCTGGAGCTCCTTTACTTTGCTCCAGTCCCTTTGCCCACCACAGGGAGACCAGACTGAGAGCGGGGTTAGGATCTTAGATCTGCTCCCTACCTATCCATTACTCACCCAGACACTTTATGTTCTAGTGGTTAAAGAGGAAAACACATTGGTTTTCTTTTTAATGTAATGTGAACTCCATTAACATTAATGTGCAGCTACCCTCTGAAAAGTGGCCCTGTGAACGGCCAAGAGTATAACAGGGTTCAAAAAAGAACTAGGTAAGTTCATGGAGGATAGGTCCATCAATGGCTATTAGCCGGGATGGGTAGGGTTGGTATCCTTAGCCTCTGTTTTCCAGAAGCTTGGAATGGGCGACAGAGGATGAGTCACTTGATGATTACCTGTTCTATTCATTCCCTCTGAAGCACCTGGCACTGGCCACAGTTGGAAGACAGGATATTTGGCTGGATGGACCTTTGCTGTCTGTTTGTATGTCTGTTCTTATGTTCTTATGAATATGGCATTAAGGTATTCCATATTATATACTGGTAACTCTATAGCAAATGTACTTAGCTTACAAGTAAAAAGATGTTGGTTTCCTAACTGCCAACTCTTTCCCCTAGGACCCAGCAGTCAAGCTGTGTTGTTTTTCGGTTCACACTTGAACAATAGCAGTAACAATTCTGAAATTAATATTTATTCATGTTACCATGGTGTGCAAAAAGTGCTAGGTGCTGTACAAAGAGTCAAGAGGAATTTCAGTCCTTCCAAAGAGCTTACGGTTTGAGGCCCAGATTCAGGAAAGAACTTAACCATATGCTCAAAGTTCAGCATATGGTTAAGTGTTTTCCTGAATAGGAACGTTTTCCTGAATCAGATGGAGGGAGGGGAAAAGGGGGAATCAAACAGTCAAGCAGAGGGTTCGTGGGGATGACTGGCACACATACTGCTAGTCTATAACTTGAAGGAGGATTTTTCCTGATTAATGACTGTAGGATATGTCAAAGTTAGACTCAGGACTCACAGTTTGTCAGACCACTCTGTTTTATTAGCACAGCGCTCTGCTAATAACATCCAGATAATGTGAGCACCATGCAAGACACAAACTATCTTATTTATACAGATAAAAGGGTGAGAACTTAACAAGATAACAAAGGAAGCAGAATCTGATACGTTTACCTGGGCTACGCATGCATATCTTATTTCCTTATTAACTATTACTGATCTTCTGCTAATGTTTCTCCATTAGCACCATTGTTTATGCCTACTGTTTCTTTTCCTGGCACCTGTATTTTCAACATTTCTTATTTCTGCTTAAAGGTACATACAACATTTCTTTAATTCATTCTTATTTTTACGATATAATTCATTCTACTTTCACATAGTTCTATGTACATTATATACATATATAGATGAAATTTGTATAATCTGTCCAGTTGGCCCTTAATCTAGACATTTGTACTTGGTTAACTTCTTTTAGGTGTCACAGTAAGAAGTAAGTCTTCAGGAAGGCTTGAATGGGGTGGCCCTATGGACCAGTTCAAGAACAATGTGCCATAGATGAGCGTGAGGTTGCATGGAAGTTGGTGTGAAGATGCTGTTGGAGAAAACAGATAAATAGAACATTGAGGAAAATATTGGAATAAATAGATTTTTCCATACAAACATCTGTTTTTGTAAAAGGCATGTTTGACACATTGTTTGTTTTAAAATGTTATTTACTTAAGTAATATTACCATAGTTGCAACCAGCTGAGGCATGTGAGCTGGATGCTCCTCAACTTAACAGAGCCTCGTGGTAGACCATTCTTTGTCAGGGACTCCTCAGCTCTGGAACAAGTTTTCCCTCAGGTCAGACCATCAGAGCCTACAGTAAGGCACATCTATCTGAGGGTATCTCTACACAGCAAAGAAAACCCCCAGGCTGCCCATGCCAGCTGACTTGGGCTTGCAGGGCTGTTTTGTTGTTGTGTAGACTTCCAAGCTTGAGCTGGAGCCCAAGCTCTGGGACCCTCCCACCTCACAGGGCCCTAGAGCCAAGGCTCTAGCCCAATCACAGATGTCCACACAACTCAAGCCACATGAGTAGGGTTGCCAACCCTCCAGGATTGTCCTGGTGTCTCCAGGAATTAAAGATTAATCTTTAATTAAAGATCAATGTCTTGTGATAAACCTCCAGGAATATGTCCAACTAAAATTGGCAACCCTACCCATAAGCCCGAGTTGGCTGTCATTGGCCAGTGGTGGGTGTCTAGTTGGTGTGTAGCCATTTTAGGGAGATATAGTTTGTGGTGGGAAGAAGACTTTGGTGTTCTGCTGGCTGCTGAATTTGCTCTGCCTTTGTAATTTATGGTAGGGGCATCTGCAGCCTTGGATAGGTGCCAGCCCTTTGTATTACAGAGATGTAACTGAATAATGATGGTATTGTCCAAAGGCCCCAACAGGAATTGAGACCCCATTGTGGAAGGGCTGGTTAGTCACAGAGGAGTTTACAATAAAAATTAAGGCACAACAAGCTGAAGTAACAAAGAAATGGGGTGGAGGAGGGTGGCAGATGAGGGTAAAGGTAATAGGAACATCAGGTTGTGTGCTCACTTTGCAGGTCTGAGATTTCTTTTTTTGTGTCTATAAATGAACAGAAGATATTGATGATGTCCGTAATCTTCATTGGTTGCCTGTCCAGCCATTATCAACTGACAAGTTACCTTGCCTCTCACAGTAGATTTAGGTTTGAGGATGGATTTGTGGACAGGGTTGCTGTTACATGAATTAATAGGGGGTTCCTAACCCTTTTGAGGGTGTTGCTGAGTGTGTTGTATATAAGCCCTTTTAGATAGTTGGCAACAGCCCTTCAAATAGTAGTCGCTAGTCCTTAGGAGTACCCAGGGAATGCACACTTGTCCAGTAATAAATAATAGAAAGGAAAGACTGTAAAAATCCAAGGTACAAAGTCTTTATCAATTAGTTACAGAAAGAAACTGCTGTGCACTTTCTAACTAAGGCCCAGATCCTGCAAAGATTTTGAAGTAGTCTCACTGAATCTCCATTAGAGTACTCTGTATCTTTCACTGTATCATTCATTTCATTCCTTCCCCCACTGCTGGTGTCTCACTTCTTCCCTCAAAATGCACCACATACTAATGCCCACCTGCCACTCCTTTCTCCTGTGACTGAAATTGGATGACAGGATGCCTCCCATGGCCTCCTTTTCAGACTGAAGATGAGAAAGAGGAATCTGAAAACAATGGCAAATAGGGACAGGCCACCATGCCCTCTAGAAGATAACTCCATGTAAGGGAGAGGGAACTTAGCATCTGTAGGAAGGACCAAGGTCTTAAGTGTGGAGAGAAAGGGTCTTTGTTCCCCCATCATTGGTGTGATGTTGCACTCCATAATGTTTTATGGAAATATGCTTATGAGTGTAAATGTAATGTAACTGAAATATGCTTTATGCAAACTATCTCTTGTAAGGTATCATTACAAAGCTTATAATCTACTGAGTGTGTTCGTCCTATTTGGATGTATGTATCATTCTTGTATCTAAAACTAGAAATATGAAGTATAACTCTGAGGTCCTACTGTAACTATGCAAAGTATGGGCCATTAATAGTGGTTTAGAATCTTGATGGCTCCCATTGACTAGGATAATTGACTGTAAATGTCTCTGTTTACCTGCAAGCCTCCACTATACATGTGCGGGCCAGCCCTGGTTGAATGGAGGGAGTCTCACAGGACATGTGAACATGTCACCTGATACTGGAATCCATCTTAAACCTGGTGCTCTTCCATTTAGAAGGAGAGGTGGGAACCCAGAGAGACAAAAGATTTCTGCCTTGTGCCAAAGCTATAAAAAGGGGTGGAACAGAACAAAGGGGACTTCCAGTCATGAGATAACCCCTGCTTACCACCTAAGATGTCTGCTGGAACTAACAAGGACTGTACCAGGGGAAGGGATTGGGCCCAGAGTAGGAAGGAGTCTAGTCTGCAAAAGAAGCTTATTGGAACATCTCTGAGGGTGAGATTTACCTGTGATCAGTTTCTTAATGTATTAGGCTTAGACTTTCGTGTTTTATTTTATTTTGTTTGGTAACCTACTTTGTTCTGTCTGTTATTACTTGGAACCACTTAAATCCTACTTTTTATACTTAATAAAATCATTATCGGTTTCATATAGCGTAAAATGGATTTATTTGGGGTTTGGATCTCATTGGGAACTGGGTGCTGGAGATCAGTGATTTGCTGAGTAGTTCTTGGTTAAACTATTCAGCTTTTGGGGCATGGACCAGATCTGGGTCTGCGTTGCAACAGGCTAGTGTGTCTGGCTCAACAAGGCAGAGTTCTGGAGTCCCAAGCTGGCAGGGAAAACTGGCTCAGAGGTAATCTCAGCACATCAGGTGACAGTCCGAAGGGGTTCTCTGTGACCAAACCCACCACAATTGGCACCAACACATGGAGCCAAGGATACTTCTTGCCTCTTCTCCTCTCAGAAATACTGGAAAAATCCCCTTCCCCTCCCTTTCAGGGGTGGTGGGAATAAGTGAGGGAAGGGATCTGGAAATCTTCCCTCATCTTGAGAGAGGGGAAACTGGGGAAAGTAAAAAAGAACATTCCCCTTGCCACAAGGGGCCAAAAAAAAGGGGGAACTTCAGAATGACCATTTCCCACCCCCTATCTGAAGCTGGTCCCAGGCTGGGGTCTATATGTGGTCAGTGAGACATCTTCACCCTTCTTGTACTGGGCTTATATGGAAGGGAGGGCCACTGGGCACTAGAAGATCTCCTCTTCTCCCCACTGAATCCAGGGAATGGGGTTCTGTGGGGACAGGGCCAAAGAATGGATCCCCCAAATAGACAATATGCTGACATTCTATCTTTAGATTTTAAATTTTGAGTGTTGGTGCTGGTTTTGGGTGATGTGTTTTAAGATTAGGTTGCACATTTATTGTGCTCTTTATGCTTTAAACAAGGGTCTATTTTATTGTTTGCCACATGATGTTGCTGAATTTGAAGGGCTGTGTAGGGGCAATTCTAGATGCCATCGAAAAGGTGGGTGATGTGTTCTCTTGTTTACATGAAGGTCAAAATGGCCAGAGCCTGGTCCCTATGAAAGTCAAGCCTCTAAATTTTATTTTCCAGCTACCTTCACCATCTATTGAGAGCATGTGGTCATATTTGGCTGGATTGGAGCCACTGCTGCTCCTGAAATATCAGATAGTAGGGTTAGCCTACAGAGGCTTTTTACATCTGTGACTAGCCAAGAAGTTGTAAACTTTCCTCCCTAATTCAGATCATCCAGAAGTCAGTCATGCTTTTGTCACAGGAAACTTATAGATTCCAAGGCCAGCAGGGACCAACGTGATCACTGAGTCAGACCTCCTATATAGCACAAGCCATAGAAATTTCCAAAATAATTCCTAGAGCAGCTGTTTTAGGAAAACATCCAACCTTGATTTGAAAATTATCAGTGATGGAGAATCCACCACAACCCTTGGTAAATTGTTCCAATGGTTACTCTCACTGCTAAGACTTTATGTTCGTTTCCAGTCTGAATTTGTCTAGCTTCAGCCTCCAGCCATTACCTTTCTCTGCTAGATTGAAGAGCCCATTATCAAATATTTGTTTGCCATGTGGGCATGAGATGGCAATCAAGTCACCTCTTAACCTTCTCCTTGGTAAGCAAAATAGATCGTACTCTTTGAGTGTATCACTATAGCGCATCTTTTCTAATCCTTTAATCCTCTCGTGGCTCTTCTCTGAACCGTCTCCAATTTATCGATATCTGCCTTGAGTAGTTGACACCAGAACTGGACACAGTATTCCATCAGCAGTCACATTAGGGCCAAACACCAAGGTAAAATAACTATCTGCTCCTCCTTGATATTCCTCTGTTTATTTATCCAAGGATAGCATTAGCTCTTTTGGCCACCATGATGCATTGGGAGCTCATGTTCAACTGATTTCCCACCATGACCCCCAAATCTTTCCAGAGTCCCTGCTAATGTCAGAGACACTGACATTATGTTATTACAATAGCCTAGTCTTAGCACTTGCTGTGGGTACCCTCAGCAGATTTAGACAGTGAAGGATAGTTTCTCATCTTCTATATGAGACAGCTTGTTATGGGTGCACAACCACCTGTGTTCAGCAGCACTGGCTACTCATTGTCTTTTGGGTGCAACTGAAAGTGTTGACTAAGTTCTTAAAGCCTGAAATGGTCTGGAACCCAGTTACTTCAGGGACCACCTCTTGCCCTGTGTCTCATCATAGAAATTGCTCTTAATTCCTAAGGGTGACACTTCAGGGACTGGTGGCAGAGCTTGCTCTGTGGAGTAGCTGGGCCTCTTCTCCTGAGGCTTAACCTGGCTGTTTTCAGGGCATGTTATAAAGTATGTTTATTTTGTTTGGCTTTGATTGTTTTCCGCCCTATAACATCCTCCAGACTGGCTGAAGTCATTGTTGCTGCAGAGGCTTCCTGGATACAACAATAGCAGCAACTTGTTAGGCTACCTTTTTTGAGCACCTGTGGATCCCATTCTTAAATGGGACAAACGCTGAGGTCTTTACTCAGTTTTTACACAATCCTTAAGCAGGTCAAACGCCCATTGATTTCAGATGCTCATATACCATGGGCCTGGGCCTGATGGAAGACCATTTGTACAGAACAGCATGAGCACTGGGTAAGAATTCAGGGTGTGGCACTTCACTGATGAGTGATATGTGCTTAACTCAGCTTAAATATTAGGAAAATAATTCCCCCCCTCCCTACATAAGAATAGTTACACTCTGGAACTGTTAAGGCTGTCTTGAATCATCTGCACTGGAAATGTGCAAGGCTAGACTTGAACCAAATGTACCAGGGATGACAGGTACCAAAGCTAATTCTGCCAGGAAGCCAGGAGAGAGTCAAGATGATTTGCTGTAGGTCCTTTCCCAAACAAATGATTCTGTAGCTTTAACGTAGCTTTGCCAATGAGTTAGCAAAGGCTTGTTTCTGGCTTGACCATTGCTCCCTGCTGCACATAATTGGCACTTCTGGAAGTGTGTCAGTTCCTGTCAGTCAGTTGGGATCCAGTATTTCTGAAAGTGGTGATTTAGTGCAGCAGGGAGTGGGCAGTATAACAATTCTTTGGTTAATAGGAGGTGTTTGTAAATACACCTCCAGCGACCCCGGCAGATTTTGTACCATTGTGACTAAACTCATAATGTCCACCTGTAGACTTTGCCAGGTGGTTGCTGGGATGAGAATTTTCATTATTATCTCAGTTTGAATTCCATGGCTTAGTTTGCTTGCCCTGTTTTTACATGTGGTCACATTCTGCTCCATCTGATCAATGTAAATCTGGAGTAACACCATTCACTTCAGTGGAGTTACTCCTAAGACCACTGCAAGTGAGATCAGAACTTGTAGAAGGAGGTAGAAAAGACTCTTGAAATAGTTTATTCAATAGGTCAAAACAAACAAGTTCCTTTTCTCTTCTGCACGTTCATTAGCAGAACTTAGCTTCAGAAAAATTCAGGCTTCCTGTAAAGCTGTTCAGCTGGGGTACTGAAACTACAGGCTCAAGATGCTTTCTCTCACATGCCCCAAACTCCTGTACCATGCCGGCTATGGAGTTCAGTTCCAGAAAGGATGAAGTAAGGACTGGTAAGAATAGGTATCATGCCCAGACCTTGGGTGAAAGGCTGGCCCCATTGAAATCACTGGAAGTTTTGCCATTAACTTCACTGAGATCACAAATTAACCTCTGGTGTGTTTGTGGAGAGAATTAGGAGAATAGTGGATGAAAGTTTCCTATTAAACAGGATGAAGGGAGAATATATGATGTGCTCCTGACAGGACTGGGGATAAATAGGAGACATCCTTTTCCAGGAAGCTCTAAATATCGTAGCTGTGGTATATGAACTTGTCCCCAGAATGGTAAAGTTTATTCCCTCTAATATCAATCAGTGGGACAGCCAGCAGTTCCTGCCTATCACTCAGATTTTTATTTCTTTTCACCAGTCTGCCCTGTCTGGTCTCTAAAGCCTGGGGCCCCATGGTCCACTAGAAGTCTTCTGCAACTCATTTCCAACTTTTTTTTTTTCCCAGCTGCTTCCCATTTTCTTTTGTCAGGCTTTTCTAATGATATTTACTGCAACCAATGAATTAACTTGCTCCTGGAGTGGTTGCCAAATTTTTAATTCAGTTGTGTTTAAATCTTAATCGGTCATTCACTATTTTATGAAATTTAAAAATTAAAGTCCAAGCTGTCCTGTCACAACCCAAAACCAGACTATGGTTCCCAGTTATGCAGAGCAGCTGTCATGTGCAGCACACTTGAATAAAGCACACTGGGCGAGCTCTCGATTTCTAGGGAGTGAACTATGAATACACTGTCTGAGGGAAATATTCAGTCTAGTTTATGAGGAGACACTTTATTTAGAAAGATAGTGTGGCTAGAAATGAAGGACTCCTGTTTTAGATTAAATTAACCCATAAACCAATGGGGGTCAATACATGCCCAGCACATTACACAAGTGATATTATATAAATCCATTGCACACTTTTCTGGTTTTACTCAGTGAAATCACTGAATGTGCCCTGAAGTGGAGAATAAGGCCCAAGTTTTCAAACTGGAATGCCTAAAGTTAGGCACCTAAACTGCTTAAATAAGGACTAAACGAAAGTGGCCTTTCTTTTGTGGGTCCTCAGCACCACTTAAAATCAGCTCACTGTTATTTGGATGCCTAAATATGAATCTAGATGTCTGACTTTAGGCTCCCCAATTTGAAAAAGGAAATGGCCTAAACGTAGACTGTGCTTTGGTGTTTGATATTGTCCTACAGTGTGTGAACATGTCAGGCAGACACTTAGTTCCATGAACTTAGATCAAGTTGCCAGTATCCAAAACTAGTCACAGCTTGACAGAGGAAGCTGTTTTTAGCAGGGAGTTATTGCTTAACAAAGGAATAGAATTGAACTGAAAATCATAAACACAAGGTGGAATATGATCTGCTGTCCCCTTTTCCTGTTTAATTCCTGCCTTGTTGTACTAGAATAAGGAGCTAACAGAAGAGAAGTCATCAGCAT
The DNA here is from genome assembly GCF_003597395.2 of Chelonoidis abingdonii. NCBI lineage: Eukaryota > Metazoa > Chordata > Testudines > Testudinidae > Chelonoidis > Chelonoidis abingdonii. The sequence goes on from NC_133769.1 coordinate 326,036,882, forward strand.
TTTCACCACCATGCCATGAAGCGTTTTTCTGAGCAGTTGTGATGACAGGGCAGACTCCTGCAGCCTTGTCTACACAAGCATGCACACTGTTGCCACCAGCTGCACAGATGTAAGCAATGGAGGGATGTTTTCAGAGAAGACACCCTCTGCAGACACTGCTTTAGGGGAAGTGGCAAGATAGCTCTGCCTGGCCTTGCTGCTGTCCACAAAGAAGCAGGTAGCAGTAACATGCTACCCTAAGAACAGGAAAGGTTTTTCTCCATCATGCCCTCCCTAAAGCTCCATTAGTGGGGATTGAGTAAATGGAGACATGGGCTTAGGTTAGAAGGACTCTACCTAGGTACTTGTATGGCCCTCGCTCCCAGTGTATCTAAGTGTATCTCATGATCATTAATGGATTTGATCTGCACAACCCTTCCGCATGTTCCTCTGACTTAACAGATGGGGAACTAAGACCCAAATTAGACTGAGTGATTCACCCAAAGCCATGCAGGGTGTCCGTGGCTGAACAGTGATTGAGCCCCAGTCTCTTGAGGCCCACACCTGTGCTTTATCTACCAGGCCATCCTTTCTGTCATAATGGGGAGCGACTGAGAGGGGAAATTAGGGACAGAAACACTCTGGAGGAAGAGAAGTCAAGGAGAGGGGGCAGGACTACTGAGGGGAAAAGCAGATAAGGAACACAAGCAAAGGGTGAGGTAGAATCTGGATAGAGGAAAAAGTGTGGTGAGTGAGAAAGGGAAGAACAACGGTCTTAGAATTAAAAATAAGTGGATTTTCACAAGCATGGAACAAGGCTTCTCAGGGAAAGGGGAAATTAAAAAAATTCGAAGGGGAAAATATTTGAAGGTATATGGTAGAAAGATGTATAGTAGTGCACCAGCACAGTGATATAGTTAAGACCTAGCATCACTTTCTGTTTAGAGCACTTAGAATAGTTGATGTTTAAAAGAGTTACTTTATAGTCCATTGTATACAGTAGAAAGATAAAACAGAGTGAATTTATCTAGATATTTATTTGGCCTCCTTTGATATAGTTTCTGAGCACCTCACGATCTTAAAGTACTTATCCTCTCAACAACCTGTGAGGTAGGGAATTGCTATTATCCCTGCTTTATAAATGGGGAACCAAGGCTCAGTGACTTGCCCAAAATCACACAGGAAATCTGTGGAGGAGAAGGGACTTGAATCCAGGTCTCCCAAGTCCTAAGTTAATGCCCAGCCACTGGACCAAAAGAAGGGTCCAGAAGGGACAAAACCAAAGACCTACCGCAATGCACTGTATTGTCCTCAGCCTGGCCTTCCAAATGATGACTACTGCTGATTGTGCAACATTGGCTTGTTTCACCATTACCTTGTCATCTTTCTCTTGCAGTCCCTTCTGTCCCCTATTGTATCTTGACATGAGATTGTGAGCCGTTTAAGGTAGGGACTACCTGTCCTGTTTAATGCAAATACAGAAGTTTGCACAATGGGACCCTGATTGTAAGTCTCTAGAGCCCTCTGGGATCCAAATATTTAACACCCTTACGTAGCACCTGTCTATGCAGTCAATAGAACTGATGTGTGTCAGATCCATCTATGCACATGGACCATATTTTACCAACCATTTTCACAACAAGCAGCATCTTGTCTGTTGACATTAATGGGATTCCTTGTGTATTGGTGATAACTCTCAATAGTTAAAGGGGCAGAATCTGGCCTAGAGGTGTTAATACTCAAAAGGTGCCCAGAAAGATCTACACACAAACTGCAGAGAAGTTTTAGAAATGGGCCAAGCCAATTAACTAGTGATGGAAAGATGCCTAAGCACTGCTATAAAGAGTTTTATGTGGTGGAGATATGAGTATGTGCTCCTGCTCCATCAGTTGCTGCTCCTGCTCATCCCCCTCCACCAACTTTGCTGGTCTTCAGCTCTTCAAGTCTTTAGCCTGGGTACATTCATGTATTTTATTTCTAAAAATTCCTGGGAGAGAATCTGGGGGGTAAAGTTTTGCTTCAAAGAATATCTTCAAACATCTGTTTGTACTTACTGTGCAAGTATTTAGCACAGAACGCACATACTGTACTTGTCTATATCTCTAAGGCGAAAGTGAATTCTAAAAGGTATTAAATAGCATCTTAAATATTAAAGGATCGCCTGGAAAATCTTATAGGTGAGGTTTGTTCTTTTTGGTTGCATATTTAAGGCCCAGTTATGTTCCCACTGAAATCAAAAGCTGCTGACTCAGCCCTGTGTCTGCACTGAGCTCAGAGATCATGGAGGGGTAGCTCGTTCCTCCTCCACCCCAGGGACCTTCTCACAGGTTAGAGCAGTTCCTTGGGCTGCCCTAATTTGCACCCAATATGCAATGGTCCCTACTTGTCGCTGCCACTCAAGATGAGGTAGGACTGAGGCATGCCTCTCACCTGTCAGTCACTTCTGATGCCCACATACCAAAAGCTCTTATGGGGGAACATAGCACCAGCTATGCTGGTCCTGCTCCTGCTGGGGAGGCTTCCTACTCCAGTGGGATATTCCTGTGTGGAATCTGAGGGGTGATTTCCTCATACATTTGAAGTCCTATTAGCTGACCATGTAGTCTAGGGGAGTGCCTAACCAGCAACACAGCCAGTAACAACTTGAAACATGTTAGATATAGTTTGCATTTAAAAGGTTTCCCAGGCTAGCTATGCTAGTATAGGTATGCTGGCAAGTCCTGCTAGTGTAGCCATGGATTATACCAGTAAAAAAAGATGGTTATATGGGTATAGCTTAGATAGGTTCATCGACTGAAATGAATTATATTGGCAAAAGCACATTTATGTTGATATATATGTGTCTACACCTGGGCTTTTGCAGGTATAAAAATGTCACCAAATAACACCCCTCCCAACCGACATTGATATAGCTGCAAAAATTTCCAGTGTAGAACTGGCCTTAGCCAGAGACTTGACTTAAGTGTTGAGAGGTGTGATGGGGCAAGGCCAGATGGCTACAGTAAAGTAGTGAGGAACACGTATGTTAGCCCCAGGCTAAACAAATCCCTGGTACTATGGTAACCAAATGGCAGTTGCTCCAGATTAATCAAGGCACCTGGGGCCAATTAAGATCTTTCTAGAAGGCAGTGGAGTTAGTTACCTTGATTGGGACACCTGAAGCCAATCAAGGGCTGGCTGGAACTAGTTAAAAGCCTCACAGTTAGTCAGTGAGGGGCGCATGTGAGGAGCTGGGAGCAAGAGGCACAGGAGCTGAGAGGGCATGGGCATGCTGCTGGAGGATTGAGGAGTACAAGCATTATCAGACACCAGGAGGAAGGTCCTGTGGTGAGGATAAAGAAGATGTTTGGAGGAGGCCATGGGGAAGTAGCCCAGGGAGTTGTAGCTGTCATGCAGCTGTTACAGGAGGCACTATAGACAGCTGCGATCCACAGGGCCCTGGGCTGGAACCCGGAGTAGAGGGCGGGTCCGGGTTCCCCCCAAACCTCCCAACTCCTGATCAGACACAGGAGGAGTTGAGCCAAACTGTGGGTTCCTCCAGAGGGGAAGATCACTGAGGTGAGCAAATCCACCAATAAGTGCAGGACCCACCAAGGTAGAGGAGGAGCTTTGTTACAGAGGGCTTTTCAATCATATGATGCTAACTCAATGGAGTGGACATGAATGAAAAACCAGACTCTTTTCACCCATCAAGACATGGCTAAAGAGAGCAGCCATCTTAAGGCAAAGGGCCCAGATACAAGGAGGCATTCAAACTAGAAGCCAGTCTGCAGTTGTTTTTGACAACCTGAGTTATCATTCCACAAGCCACAAAATCACTTTGTGAGATATGGGAGTGTTTGTTCGAAGGTAAAGTCAGTCTGTGCTTGCTTCCTAACAGACAAGCCCAGACAACTACATGATATTCTAAAAGAAGGAGCTCATTTAAGTTTTTCAGAGTTACTGTTTGAAGAGATACGATCAATTCCATTATTAGGAGCTCATTAGTTAGGATTTTAAGGCTGGTTTAGGTAATTTTGAACCACCAGAGAATATTCTGTGTCTTGTTCTTATCTTCAAAACTGAATTATTTAGCTATAACAAAAGATTAATGCAATCTGTGCATCTATGAAATTGGATTCTGAAACTTTTTACTAAGTATAGTAATTCTAATATGTCAAATAAGACATCCATTGACCTGCATTGTTACACTTATGGGCCAGTTCCTTTGGTGGTGAGAAGGAATCCAGCAGCGGTTACCTCAATGCAGCTGTGTCCCAGCTGAGGATATGACCCTATAATTTACACCAGCTGAGGATATGAGCCTATAATCTGAAACCCCTGATGTTACAGAAACACGACATTTGGAGGCATGACCTTTTAGATAAGCAGTCATTCTGGAGAACTTATTTCACTAAGCACAATGGCTGGAATGTCTCATGACTGACTGTCTACCTCAGGGCAGACATACCTAGCTGATTGTATGTTCTATAAGTAGATTTTACCAACACAGTAACAAATATACTCCTCAATCGATGTATTAGTCACAGACAATCCTCTTGGGCTCTCCAATCTATCTTACCACCAAGGCAAGCTGGAAACAGTGATAAATGGTCACTTACCCCAAAAATCCCACAAGATTCAAGTTACTTCTAGTCCCAAGAAACCAGTCACTTACCCAGATCAATTAGTACCTAGATCTTACACTAAAGACAACACCTGTAGCCAATCCTGTAATAAACTATCAAAGGTTTATTAACTAGGAAAAAGAAATAAGAGTTTCTTTGCAGGTTAAAGCAAGCAAACGTACACACAAATGAGTTATCTATGGTCCCTACAGGTGACAGAGATGTAGTAATCTGTCCATTCAGGGTAGACCCAGGCTGACAGTGGGGATCTCTGCTTTAGTTTGTTGTTTGAACTCTCACAGGGCCAGAGACACTAAAGAAATGAAAACTTGTATTTTGACCCTGTTTTATCTTTTACATTTGGCCTTTCAGTCCATGAGACAAGCTCCCTTGCATGTAGCACTTCCAAGGTGTGTCATTCACCAATCCTTTGTGATGTTCCTTAATGGTCCATTTAATCTTGATAGGATTCCTGCCTGGGTGGTGGTGGGGGATTCCCCTGCCTGGGTTTACAAATTTAGAGCAAACGTTTTCAAAGTTATAAAGCAAAACTTACATCTTTCCTTACAGTATGGATATAGGAATTACAAACGAGATTAATGCAGGCAGCAACTTACAAGCATTTCACAGAGTCTAAACCCCAAATACATTATTGAAAGACTAATACTTATATTGAACAAAATAACATACAGGTGAGCTGGTTTGGTTTCCAGCTATGAGTCTGTGAGTTCTTAGCCAATGCCTACAGCCTTGGCCAGCATCACACACTGGTACTTCTCTTTCTTTCTCAATCCAGGCAGGCGGGCACTGAAATGGTCAGCAATACCTTAGTATCTGAACACCTCCTATTACTTAAAAGATGTGCATTCTTTCGTTCTTCCATGCAGTCCCCCAGAAGCAGGACCAGGGCATGTTTAATGAATTAACGTATGTGAACGAGGATACTATTAGGGGAAAGCCAGAGTGAACAGGTGTGTTTTACACTTGGCTCTACGTGCCAGTCTCTGTCTGTTTCTTGTCTTCTGCTTACATTGAAAGCTCTTTGGGGCAGGGACCATCCTTTTGTTCTGGGGTTGTACAGCGCCTAGCCCAGTGGGGTCCTGGTGTGTGACTTGGGCTCCTGGGTACCACCATAACACAAATAACAATAATGAATTAATCATGTTGACTTTTTCTTAGCACGATGTAACTAAATAGTGCTGCTAGTCTGCTGTTAAGGGCTCTATAGGAAATAATTTAAATGTCATTCTTAACAGGCAGTCAGGTTTTGTCCTTTAAATAAAATGTCTGAACTGCCATGAAGAGAGGGGAAACCTTTAACCTCTATGTAACCCAACACCCAACAATGTTGTATAAACACCACGAAACATCTGTAGGGAAGGAAAAGTTCTTGAGTCTCGCCCTGGAGGTTGCCACTGAGATGCTTCTGAAGTTTAATTATGCTACTAGCATTGTTCCTTGCATATAAGATTTTATTCTGTATGCTTTTGGCAGCCAGGAGAAGAGTATGTTTATCTTGGAATTAAACTGAGTTAGGAGCCAGAGTGTATTCTAGCTTTCATATCACCTGTAATGGGTTATTAGAGCAGTGATTGGGGGTCCCAGATTACTAGTTTATATATATATATATATTACAGTAGAGCACCTAAGGGCCCCAATCAAGGATCAGGGCCCCACTTTGCTGGGCCCTATACACACAAGTAATAAGGCAGTCTCCAGCCCAGAGAGCTCACACTGTAGACTTATGACAAGACACAATGGGTGTGTAAGATAGGCACACTGCTGGTAGAAGGGCAGGGTAGTAGACAAACAAGCACATTTTCAGAGTGGGCAGTGACGAAGCGCACTGGTTTATCACTCAGTAGGAAAATGAAGATTTAAAATATCACATGGGGCAAAGGGGTATCTCAGCTTGATTGAATTTAAATGTTGTGCTGATGAAAGGAGACAGGCTAAAAGCCTAGGTGAATGAAGTCCTCTCTTCAGCTGCAGCACAAGTCCAGTAGTAGGTCAAGTTTCTCCAGCGTGACCTCCCAAACCTGATGTTCAAGGGGCCACCTGCAGGAGTGAGAAGGTAGTGCCATCTCTGCTCATTCAGTCTTTGGTCTCTCTACTGAGACTGCCCTCACGGGTGCCAATTGGATGGTGGGGTTCCTGTCCTCCAAGCATTGGACTTATGTAACCAATGCACTTGTAGAATCCATCAGACTTTGGGTAAAATTTTCAAAAGTGCCTACGTGAGTTAGGCTCCTAAGTCTCATTTTCAAAGGAAACTCAGAGACTTTGGAGTCTTAATCTCATTGAAAGTCCTCAATGCCTAAGTCACTTATACACCCTTGAAAATTTGACCCTTATTTATTTTATGTAGATACTTATAGGCTGAACACTTTAATATCTGAACATTAACAACATTAGCTGCATAATGCTCCTGTGAGGTAGGGAAGTAGCATTCTCATTTCAGAGATGGGGAAACTGTGTTTGGCCTTAAATTATGCAGAAGGTCTGTGGCAGAGCCAGGAATAGATCCTACCCCTCCTGATCCCTGGCCCAGAAATTTAATCATGAGTTTACCCTTCCTCTTAGTTGGTAAAACAATAGTAATCATCAGCATAGGATAGACTGAATCCAGTGAGCTAGAGATGAAAGATTCCATAGTTCATTTTCAATCCCCTGTGTCATCAAGTTCCCTGGGAGACCCCACCACTTTTACTTCTAGTTTGGATGGAACTAGCACACTAAAAATAGCAGGTTAGCCACAACAGCACAGATAGTGGAACGGGGGATACCTGCCCAGTGTACAATCCTGTCCAAGGCCCTAGGTACGTAGTTAGGCAGCTAACCCATCCTGCCGCCCAAGCTAGTATGGCTATGCTGCTGTTTTAGTGTGTTAGCTCAATCAAAGCTACTATGCATGTCTACCCAAGCTGGAAGTTACACCACCTGCTCTAGTGAACATGCAGCCCTTGCTGGATTAACATTGGTAGGTTTTGAGGAGGAAACCGCTGAATTAAAAGATGTTCATTTGGCACCCATAGATGTGGGAATGATGGTCCAACGGATTGGGCGCTGGCTCTGATTGAGCGGATCTGGATTCAATTCCTGATTCAGAGACAGGCTTCCTTAGTGCCCTGGGGCAAGTCATTTAATCTACTCTGGGCCTTGGTTCCCTATATGTAAAATGGGTTTAGCCCTTCCCTACCTCACAGGGATATTGTAAGAATCAAACTCCATTAATGACTGTGAGGGCTAAAATAATGCTGTAATGAGGGCACTGTAAGTGAGTAGGAAGGGGCGGGGTTTCCATGCATAAGGCAGTGAGAAGATGAAGGTGGAAGAAATAAAAGCAAAGAGCTCAGGAAGAGAGGATGGCAGAGCTGCAGGCAGGGTCAGAGGCAGGTAAAGGTGAGGAAGTGAAGTTGAAGCTAAGACAATTATGGTACGTCTACACTGCACGATTATTTA
>NC_133769.1:326045029-326063070 GCF_003597395.2 Chelonoidis abingdonii
TAACCATCTCTGCTATCCTAATGCAAAGAACAATTGAATTGCGGGGGTGTACGCCGCCCAATCGAGCATGTCGCTCTGTCCTCCCCCGGCCATGAGTAACACAAATGGATGACGGAAAAACAAAAAAAGCGCACAGGTCCCCCTACTCCTGCTGCCGTGCTACTTGGTCTCGCACGGGCAACATCCAGGGAAAAACTGTGCGACACGACTGTTAGATGCATGTCCTTTCCGGCCGCAAGACCATTGGCCCTGACACATTTACCAGACAAACCCCAGTGCATTCAAACCACATTCACGCATCACCCGGCGGCGGGCATTCATGCGCGAGACGGAACCCGGGGATGCTGAGCTACTCCCGCCCATATCCCAGCCCACACCACCGCCCTCCCCCATCAGCCCCCCAGTCTGCGCTAAACACTCATCTCTTGCTTCTCTCACGCCTTAGCGCCAGGTCTTCAGCATTCACCCAACCCCGGCTCGTCTTCTTACTGCTTCGACGACACTCACTCAGTTTCTTTCTCCCCCCCTACCCCAGACACGCCAGCAACAATCGCAGCTCTCAACACCCAACGCCCCTCCTTCGCCACCCAGTACTCATACAACATGTCACCCCTCTTCCTGTACATAGAATTCGCATCACTCCGACTCCAAGCAGAGACGAATTCCGCAGCACTGAAGCAGCAATTACAGCTTGACACAGTAGCAGTATCAATAAACCAATGAATCAATACTTGACCGTCGTGAGTCATTGCACTTGAAAATCGTCCTCTCCCCTTCGGGTGATAGCTTGCTACAGTACTCTGTAAGACAGACAGAAACTAAGTTACACTGCCTCATCTCTTCTCTGTAAATCACTCCCAAGTTTCAATCGGGAAGAACCGGATACATAACCCTGTGTAAAAACTTTTGAACGGCAAATGCGGATTTAATAACTCACTATGAGGACTGAGTCAATCCTGCCATTAAACTGCAAGTTAATAAAAACAATTACGAGTCCAGTCCAGACCAAGAATTAGATACAGGCTATTACAAATCAGTGTAGCACCGCGCGCTGCTCTGTATTCAGTATTACACACGAGGCGAGCCGCTGCACCGTAAAACGCAACGCTTGCTTCACACTACTGGGCTACCACAGCAGTGCCCCCCACCCCTTGCTTGGCACTAGAACTCCATTATTCGAACGACACATACGCCACTGAACAAAATAGCCTACCACAAGAGCTGTTAAACTGAAGCTCAAAATGAGGGCGAGAGGGAAGCACACCATAAGCAAAGCTAAATGCAACGATCCATGCAGTTCAGCAATACCACACTTTTCTCTTCCCAAAGAGAAGGGTCTGACTGCGCCGCTCACACCACACCAGGCTGATCAGATACGAAAGGACAACCGTATCACAGGCGTTCTCCCGGTCAACATCACCTCGTCAGACCCAAAGAGGAGTCACTTCCATTCTCTACACGCCAGCGCCCCGGCACACCCAGCCAAAGGGCACTCACTGGAGCAGCCGCTCATACCCTGACGGTAGAGGCAGAGAGAGTGGATATAGCTCTCCACACAAGCAAAGCATCGCGTTTGCAGCAGCATCGTACACAAGGGTAGACAATCTTACCCCAAGTACTCAGTGAAATTATATTATTTCATCTTATTAGAGCCTCATACCGATTGCCGCAGAGGAGAGGCGACAACAACACAAAAAAACCAACCCCAAACCCTCGACCGAGCTGTTCCGATGATGAGAACACGCAAAAGAACACCAAGTGCATATTTACGCAACTGCAAGACAACATTGGGCGCGCCAAAGCCCCCCAACAAATCGGCAAACTCGCCTTATCCCCAGAAGAACCCGCCTGTGGAAGACTCGGCTAGCCTGCTCCAGTCCCTTCATATACCCATCACCTCACCCTCCATCGAGCACCATTCCGTTATGAGTCGTCTGGCTTCCCCGGTACGAAGATTGTACCGCCCACCGCTGTCGTCTCCTAATAGTCTCTACACAAAACCCTATTTCTCAAACGCTTTCGCAATTCCTCGTTCTTTAACCGGAGCTCTGACATAAACAGATTATCGACTCACCATACAGCATCGACATTGCTATCGTCCCGTAAGTTCAATGCCAGGAGCTACTTTATGGATCTTCGAACTGCATACGCACCCTGGTGTCAGACGCTGACACGTGAAAGCAGGAAATTGCTTCACCTGTAAAGCTCCCTCGGGAGAATTATCCCTGTATTTCACGGCACCCGCATCCGAAGTATCGGATTAAGAGGACAGGAACGCGCTCCAGTGGATGCACATGCTCTTTGGCGAGCCCTAACTAGGCAAAAAGTAGATACAACCGAACGAATGCGCGATGTACTAATACAAGAAGACAGCCACAGCGTCGCTGCCGTACGTCAGTCCATTCACAGGGGCTTGCCCTGCAACAAGCGACCCGTTGCTTTACCTCTCCTCAACCTCCTGGGCTCCCCACCCGTGTCAGTCGCCCATCCCCGTTCTGATAGTCACAATGACCACGCGTCACCTCCAACCGACATACCAGAACTCCAAAGCCAAAGAGATTCGTTATGCGAGAACTGTATGTCGGGGGGGGAGGCACTTGGAGGCAGCTCCGGGCTCTGACCAGTCCGGCACGAAGAGACTCTTTTTTAGACACATAAGGACAGAATTGACTCCTTGCAAGCGAGTCAATCCCAATGTGATGTGCAAAATTTTCAAGCCCCAAGTTCCTCACTAGATAAAGTGTCATTAGCCGTTCGTCCTACTATGCTACCCGGTAGCAACTGTTGCCCTCAGATGTGAGAAATTTAGGCGGGTTCTCCTGGATGGTAGGCATCTTTGCAGACGTCTCTGAACCACCAGAGAGGAGGAGATGGAGAGTTAGCAGTACTGCTCTTACAGTGCGTAGCGTCCCGTCTACACAAGGCACGCATTCATACACATAGGTGACATAGAAGTAGTCAAGGAATGATTTTTACTCCTTTATTCACATGTTGTGGGTGGGGGGAAAAAACTGAGGAGCTGTTCCCTGAACCACGCAGACACTGTGCATTTCCGACCACCCCTACAGCCATTGGCGAAGCTCTGCCAATTATGGGTTTTTTTTTTTTTTTTTTTTTTTTTTTTTTTTTTTTTTTTTTTTTTTTTTTTTTTTTTTTTTTTTTTTTTTTATATGCAAATAATTTCAGGACTGCTGTGACTGTGGTAGCTGGAGTCCTCAGTTACCCCTCCTCCCTTCATCGAGCGTCCATTTGAGTCTCTGCTTCCTGTTCGCTTTCACGCGCGCTGTGTATCTGCAGTTTTTAGTCAAATGCTGTGCATTTCGTGTTCATGTACGGAGCTGGAATACAACAGATGGCGCCCATACAGCGATACAGACCTAGATCTCCCGTACGGTCCATGCTGGAGCTCTTTTATCGATTGAGACTGCATCCGGCCAGCTGTGCTGATCAGAGCTCACGCTTGGACAAGCAGAATGTAATTCAAAAGTTCGCGGCTTTTTCCTGTTTACCTGCCCGCTGCATCGAGTTCAATTGCTGGCCAGAACGGACTCACTTCAGCACTCTGGGATGCGCCCGGAGGCCAATAACGTCAATTTCCGTCCACAACGACCTAATCCGAGTTATCACTATCGAATTAGCGCTACTCCATTCGTTTGGAGGAGTAAACATCTGAAATACGCCATAGAAATCGATTTAAGGAGGCGGTTAACTCGATATTAATGATGACGTTGTGTGAACGGATACAGCGTTAAATCGGTATATCGGCCATTAAACCGATTTAAAGTCGCAGTGTAGACCTGGCCTTAGACTAGTGAAGGGATTTGTTTAAGTGTCCAGATAATATGGCAATGAGAACCTTTATATTACTACTGTAGTGAACAGTAAATTATTACACACAAAATATGAAACTTTTGCACGTAAATACAATTATAAGAGAAGACAGATTAAAAAGTGGACTAAAGCAGGTAACTATACTTTGCTCGTTTGGAAATAATGTTAAAGTGAAGAGCCTTGATATAATAAATTCTCGTGTACATGTCTTCATTCCTGTGGTTTAATAATCATAATTAGCTGTGAAGGGAAGGCAAATAGTCTCCATCCCACATATCCTCAGATAATACGAAATAAGAAGATATTTCAAATGTTGTTAAAGACTTGTAGAGCTGTGTATTGCTTAAAACATCCAGAAATCTGAGCCAAGAAATACCCCTTGAGGCTGTAATCAAAACTGCTTTTGGCTCTTCTCTGTGAACAGAATTTTTATTTGACCAACTGCGCTATAGCAACACAGCTGCAATTTAGATTCTGGATGCTTGGTTCTAAATGGGCACCTCTCAGCATTGCTACATATTGCTGCATAGTGAGGCTCTGGGGCAGTGAAAACGTAACCTTTGGTAACAGTTTTAAGTTAGGCATGAGGACAGCTTTTGAAGGATTTGGATTCTTTGTCTCTCCACTTGCTTTGAAGTTTGCATAGCCTACTATTATGAAACAGTGAATTTGAAGGTTGAAAAAGCGTAAATTTTTCACAAAAATCATTTTGTGTTGAAATTTGTAATGTTTTTGAGAGTGACATTTGGAAAATGTCAACCAGCTCTATTGTAAATATTTATGTTGCTTATTCTTACTATAAACACCTCAGAGGAAGGGCATCTTAGCAGGGATTTCATAGATTCCACTGCCAGAAGGGACTATTACGATCCTCTAGTCTGACCTCCTGTGTAACACAAAACTCCCCCAAAGTAATTCCTAGGGCACATCTTTTAGATCATCATCCAATACTGATTTAAAAATTGTCAGTGATGGAGAACTTGGGTAAGTTGTTCCAGTGATTAATAACTCACAGTTAAAAATTTACACCTAATTTCTCCTCCAGTTTAGCCTGAACTTCTAGCCTTGGACTGTTATTCCTTTCTCTGCTAGATTGAAAAGCCCATTATTAAATATTTGTTCCCTATGTAAGTTCTTACAGACTGCAATCAATTCATCCATTAACATTCTCTTTGTTAAGCTAAATAGATTGAGCTCCTTGCGTCTATCACTCTAAAGCATGTTTTCTAATCCTTTAATCATTCTTGTGGATTTTCTCTGAACTTGCTCCAATTTATCAAGATCCTTCTTGAATTGTGGAGACCACAGCTCAGTGCAGTATGTCAGCAGAAGTTGTGCCAGAGCAAAATATAGAAGTAAAATAACCTATTTAGATCCCCCTAGTTATGCAACCAAGGATTGCATTAGCCCTTTTGGCCACTTAGGGTATGTCTACACTGCAATTAGACACCTATGTTGACTTGTGCTCAGGCTAAGGGGCTGTTTAATTGCAGTGTAGGTGTTCAGGTTAGGGCTGGAACCTGATATCTGAGACACTCCTCCCCTCACAGGGTCCTAGAGTTTGGGCTCCAGCCGTGGCCCAAATGTCTACACCACAGTTAAACAGCCCTTTAGGCAAAGAACCATGAGCCCAAGTCACCTGGCAGGAGTCTTACTGCAGTGCAGACATTCCGTGTGTTCCTCTGGGAACATGTGTTCAGCTGATTATCGACCAAGATTCCAAATCTTTTTTCAGAGTCACTGCTTTCCCAGATAGAGTCCCCCGTCCTATAAGTATGGCCCATGTTCTTGTTTCTAGATGTATATAATTCTATTTAGCCATATTAAAATGCACATTATGTGTTTGTGCCCATTTTATCAAGTGATCCAGATCACTTCATTTGAGTGACTTGTTCTCTTCATTATTTACAACTTCCCCAATGTTTGAGTCACTTGCGAACTTTGTCAGTGATGATTTTGTTTTCTTCCAGGTCATTGATAAAAATGTTAAATAGTGTAGGGCAGGGGCAGGCAAACTTTTTTGGCCTGAGGGCCACATTGGGTTTCGTAAATTGTATGGAGGGCCAGTTAGGGGAGGGGGTCATGGCCCCGCTCCCATCTGCCTCCCCTGGGACCTCTGCCCCATCCACCCCCCTGTTTCCTGACGGCCCCTCTGGGACACCTGCCCCATCCACACACCTCCGCTCCCTGTTCCCTGACTGTCCCTCGACCCCTGCTGCCCCATCCAACCCCTACTCTCATTCCTGACGGCCCCCCCTGGGCCTCCTGCCCCATCCAACCACCCGTTCTCTGTCCCCGGAACCCCTGCCCTTGACTGCCCACTGCCGGCCCATCCAACCCCCTCTCCTTCCTGACTGCCTCCCTGGGACCCCTGCCCCCATTCAACCCTGTTTCCCTCCTGACCACCATCCACACTCCCACCCCCTGACCATTACCACCCCAAACTCCCCTACCCTCTATCCACCACCAGCCCTGCTCCCTTACTGCACTGCCTGAAGCACTGGTGGCGCAACAGCCGCATGGCCACCACCACACAGCACAGAGACTGGGTCAGGCCGGACTCTGCAGCTGCGCTGCCCCTGGAGCTCACAGCCCCACCACCCAGAGCATTGCACCAGCAGCGGAGCGAGCGAGCTGAGGCTGCGGGCAAGGGTGAACAGCAGGGGAGGAGCCGGGGGCTAGTCACCCGAGGCAGGAGCTCGGGGGCCGGTAGGACAGTCCCCCGGGCCGGATGTAGCCTGCGGGCCGTAGTTTGCCCACCCCTGGTGTAGGGCCAAGAACAGATCTCAGCAGGACTCTACTACTAGAAACATACCTACTCAATGACGGTTCCCTGTTTACAAATGCATTTGGAGACCCATCAGCTAGCCAGCTTTGAGTCCATCTAATATGTGCCATGGTAGTGTTATGTCTTCCTAGTTTTTTTAATCAAAATGTCACGTGATACCAAGTTAAATGCCTTATAGAAGTCTAAATATACTACATCAACATTATTACCTTTTTTCAAGCAAACTTGTAATCTCATCCAAAAAAGATATCATTAGTTTTGAATGAGAGGGTGGAAAGCTTGTCTGCCTGAGGATTGCCTTTGTGTATAGAAATCCTCACCTATAGTAGGGCTGACAGAGCAGTTCCTATTTTCCCCATCCCTGTACCACGAGGCCAAAGCAAAACAGGCATAGAGTGCAGCTACACCTGGATGATCTGGAGCTGCTGGAAAAACCCCTTGGGACCATGGACAGCTGTGGGTAAACAACCTAACACTCGAACTTACACCAGATACTGGACCAGTCCCAGACCAGCTCCAGGACTAGAGGATCATAAAAGCAGTTTAAAGTCACCTTTCCTTCCTGCCCAGGTCTTGTATAAAATGCACATTGGCTGGACCTGGGAAGCTAGTCCAATGCAAGTTTCAGTTTGACAGGAACTGAAGGGACCTGAGAGGAGTGTCAGAATCGTATCTGGCCCATTTCTGATCACTGTGACCATTGCAAAACACCATCTAAAGCAGGCACCTAAGTCTCCAGTAAAAGGGAATTCTGGTGGGTTTTCTGTTTTTGTTTTTTAATATTTGTCCTCTTACAAAAGGGCTCCATGGCACCCTTCTGTAGGTCCCATCCACGCTGTACAAAATGCCATCATGAGCGGGGGGGACCCAGTTACGATATGGCAGTTGCCCAATATGGTCCTTCTGGGTAGCTGGGAATGAACAGAGTCTCCACACCATACAGCCCTGCAATGCCCAGTCATGTCACGTGATTCAGAATTTAAACAGGGCTCAGCTCTGCACACTGCAAGACCAAAGCAAGTGTTTTAACCATGTTGGGGAAATTACTGGATTGAAACTTGGTGCCCAGTCATTTTTGTACAATGTCCACTGGGGCAACAAGGGCCAAACTGAGTAAAGGCCAGAAGATGCTACTTTATTAACACAGGCTCCTCGCAGTACATCTTAAATGTCTAAAAAGAATTGTCCCCATGTTTAGAAAAATGAGCCTAGTCACTACTTTTTCAAATCATTGTAAAAGCTGGCAAGAGATAAGGTATATACATGTACGATACCCTGGGGCAGTGACAGACTCTATGACTCGTTGTGTAACTTGTCAGGGCGGTGAATTGCACTGACAAGTTACACAAGCTTTTACAGCCGCAATGAATTTGATCCTTCTTTTCTAAAATAACAAGTAACAACAACATAATCACAAGGTCAGGTCACGTGGCACAAATGACAAGATACAGTAGCAAATGTTAGTGAGTTTTTTCATATAAGACAGGAGTGATGACAACTGAGTGAGTTTAGGGTGGGGCCCTTTGCTGCTTGCCAGAAGGGAAAATAACATCTTCAGAAGCATTCCTCTCGTTTTCTCTGAAGCACACTGGGACTTCTCAAACTCTGCCAGAGCTGTTAGAGCTGCTGCATTTCAGGACCTTACAAAGCCTGAGGCGACGTTACTCTGGAGCTATAACTCCTTTGGTTATAATCTTTCACCAGCTGAGCTGGACTGGGGAAGATTAAGGCAAGATCATTGCCTGACACAACTGTGGGCAGCAGGGCATGACTTAATTGATTGCTGCTAGCCAGCTACCTGCTGGAAGGTGTTGGGCTGTCTTATGTGACAGGAAGATTAAGGTCTCAGGAGTGGAAGATGGCAAGAGTCCATCTTGGGAGGGACTGTTGGAAGGAAGAGTCTGTTCAGCTAGGAGAAGAGCCACTAGGTGTTTTTGGCCTGGGCAAAATTTTTGGCACCAGGGTCCAATTTTACCATAATGCATCTGAGAGTATAGACTTGGGGAGTCGGTGCTTGGATGAAAGGCCTCTCACCAATACCTAGGTGCTGCAAGAAGTGATATTGATGATTTGCTAGTTGACTTCCTTACCTCTGTCAGTACTGAGCCAGTCCCCCTCCAAGGTGATAGGGACTGCTGGGTGCTCAGTACATCTTGGAAAAATAGGTAATGTATTTATAGAGCTGGTCAACATTTTTTTTGGTCAAAGCTTTTTCAATGGAAAATGGCTTTTCAAAATCGTATTGCCTGACTTTTGTGAATGAAGAATTTTGTTTCCAAAGTTCCAGGGGAACCAAAACCAACAAATGTTTGTTATGGGAAATTCTTACTGTTTTTCTACCAACCCTACTGTGAAGTACTAGGGTATAATCCAGACTAATGAGCAGCTGTATCCCTGCAACCTTGGATGCCCATTACAATGCCTTGCTGAAGCAGCTCCTACCTGGAGTATTCACAAACAGCCTTCCAACATGAAAGCAACACCCTGAGTGTCTGTGTATAACTGCAACCTGCCAGCCACACTTGGGTGACACTCTGGCACTGACCAGCCTTGGTCAAACTTCAAGGTGACACCAAACACACCCCTAGTCTTAGATCTCCCCTTCCCCCCTCCCAGAAATTTATGTCCTGTACTGCCAAGCTCTCTCTTAGACAATACAAGTCTTTTATTTATTTAAAAGAATAATATGCCCACAACTTATCACCCCAAATGAAGTTTTCCAGACACTTCAACTTAAACACACTGAATTAGATAAAACAGTTCATTAACTACAAAGAGAGATTTTTAAGTGAGTACAAGTAATGAGCCATACAAGCCAGAAATGGTTACAAGAAAAATGAAGATAAAACGCTTACCGCTGCCTCACTTAACCAACTATGTTATATTCCAAGTAAAGTTTTCTCATCACATGCTTCCAGCAGTCTTACTGGCCAAATCCTGTAGGTCAGGGCCCTTTCTCTCAGAGTCCAATGGAGGCCTCCTATGTTGCTTCAGGTGCAGTGATTGTGAGGGGAGAGAGAGAGGGGTGCCTTGGGCAGGGTGTTTGTCCCTCCTTTTTATAGTTTCAGTCCCCCTCTTGAAAAACATTTCCAGCTGGGCACCAGGAGACAAAAAGTCTATGGGGAAGGATGCTCTCTATTGCTTTTTTCTCACCTGTTTTAGCTTCCTTTGTTTCCCTTCCTGCTTGAAAACTGTTTACTGCTTAAATGCGAACTAAGCAGAACACACATTCCTTTGTTTAGGTCAGACCTGTTTGCCAAACTCAGTTTGGGCAGGACTGTGGGTTTTGGAACATGTGTTAATAACATCACGGAAGGGAATCTTTCACACACAATGCTGCCACACAAATTTTACCAGGACAATAATGACCAGCAAATTATGAGTTTTCAAATGATACCAAATAAGGTATACTTTGTACAAACATTATAATAGTGTGTAGGGTGTTAATACAGGGGTATATTCTGTCATTCCTACTTATTCAGTTGTCTAACTATAGATGTTAATTTTTGAAAAACTT
Organism: Chelonoidis abingdonii; assembly: GCF_003597395.2. Classification (NCBI taxonomy): domain Eukaryota; kingdom Metazoa; phylum Chordata; order Testudines; family Testudinidae; genus Chelonoidis; species Chelonoidis abingdonii. The sequence continues at coordinate 326,055,166 of NC_133769.1, forward strand.
AGCTTTCATAGGAGCAGATAATAGTGGTGGTTAATGCTGTAAAAATGTCACCCCACCCCACCATTTAATAGCCTTTATCATTGTGGTCTGAAATTAGCAAGATACACTCAGGCCATGTCTACAGTAAAAGCATATTACTGGTACAGTTATAGCAATCACAGAAATGTATGACTGGAAAGGACCTAGACAGGCCGTCTAGTTCAGGCCCTGCACTGCAGCAGGATTAAGTATTATCTGGACCATCCCTGACAGGAGTTTGGAGGTTTTGAAGAACAGGTTAGATAATGATGGAGATTCTACAATCTCCCTAGGTAACTTGTTCCAGTGCTTAACTTCCCTGACAGTTAGGAAGTTTTTCCTAACATCTAACCTAAATTTCCCTTCCTGCAATTTAACTTCTGTTACTACTTCTGTCCTCAGTGGTTAAAAGAAAACTTCAGCTAAAATAGTTATACTGGTAGAATAACTGTGTGGAGACCAGGCAGCATTATCTCTTGTGGCAGGGTGGAAGCTTTTGGGTCCTGCAAAGCTCATGTCCCCAAGCCCCCTGGCTTGGCAGAATCAGAATGGAAAGGAGAATCTAGGTTTTCCTTTTTAAAAGTGTCTTTTTTGTTTTTCCTTATGGAGAGAGCAACTTTTGCAGCAGGAGGCTGGGGAGGATCACAGGGGGCAGGATCTATAAAAACACACACACAGACACTTCCTTCTGCAGCTTGCCTTCTTTGGGCATGGGATTCCATCCTAGAACATTGAGTCTCCTGGGACAGGGTCATGACAGACCTTATCATGTTGTGCAGAGACATGAATGCCCTTGGTTATGACATTGTCATCTTCAGTTTGGGAACTGTTGAACTGAAATCCACCATGTATACAGATGTAGCTTGGCAAATGTAAAGAGGGCTGATCCTGGCAGGGTTCATATATTTTCCCCTCTTGATTGCCCAGCCCACTGTTTACTCCTGATATTGGTGAGCACAGTGGATCCAGGGCAATGGGATTGGATATGAACTGAGAGAGCCCAGCTTTGAGAAGTAAGGGCTTCCTTGTCTTATCAAAAAGTCTCCTAGATCTGGTTTACAAAACTTGTACCTACTCTATCATATTTGATCTAGTTGACTGTGACATGAGTACTATTCAGAGAGTTTCCATTTTTCCTAGTCTTTCTGAACTCTCTCCATTTCTAGGGTGCCCATCCCTGTGGTATCTAGGCACTACATCTCCTGTGCCTAGCTGGGTGTGTACACCTACCAACACCATTCCTCTTCCTGTTCTTAGCTTCCCACTTCTCAGGGCTTTCTACAGCACCAGTCACCATGGGATCCACATGCTTTGACTTCTCCGTTGGTCAAGATGGGACCCATGTTCATTTCCCCAGCTTGTCTTCACTCTCATGCCTTTGCTTGTTAGAGCCACGCATTGTGTACACATCCACACCTTCCAGTATCTCCCACCTGGGATGACTGGAGGCCGGGAGGAGCCTCACAGTGTGTGGCCAAGGCAAAACAATTCTTTACATTCCATTTCATATGAAAGACAGCAATCATAAGAACCACACACAGTTGTGAATTTCACACACAACCTTCTGCCATCCATCGTGCCACTGTCTATTTATTGATTTTATTTTTATTTGAATGGAGAGTTTACTTTAGAATTCTTGCCTGGGACTTGGCAAAGCCTTTGAGCAGTGCTGCTATTTCTGGTTTCTTCACGGCTACCTACTTCAGTCAGAAAAACCTTGCATTTATTCTGTGTGAGCCTGGTTAGCTGAGATCTGTTATATTTTCTGGCCTTCTGTTTGGTAATATTTTCTAGGATGAGACTGAAGCAGACATACACACAAACACAGAACAGCTCAAGTTTCTCTACAGAGTTCCATAGAGCTCCTTCCTCTTCCCCGTATCATAAAACAGGTCAGAGATGCCATACATTACATAGGGCTTACTACTACGCAGCCCTGTGGTGACACTTATGCACAAGTGGGGCCCAAATGCACTTCTTGGTTTCAGGGGCACAAGTCTAGCACCCTTTCTGGTGCATACTCTGAGAGTGGATGAGGAGCATTAAGATTCATTGCTCAGTAGGGGGCCGTGGGGTCCTGTGTGACCAATACCTCCATGTTACCACTGGGAGCCAGGCAAAGCAGCACCTAACCAATCTTTGGATGGTTAGGTACCACAGGAAGGTGCTGCTGACTTGAAGGTATATATCATCAAAGATCTACAACCTATCCTGAAAGATGATCCCTCACTCTCACAGATCTTGGGAGACAGACCTGACCTCGCTTACAGACAGCTCCTCAACCTGAAGCAAATACTCACCAGCAACCACATAACAAAAACTCTAACCCAGGAACCTAGCAACAAAGCCCGCTGCCAACTCTGTCCACACATCTATTCAAGTGACACCATCATAGGACCTAATCACATCAGCCACACCATCAAGGGCTTGTTCACCTGCACATCTACCAATGTGATATGCCGTTGTGTGCCAGCAATGCCCCTCTGCCATGTACATTGGCCAAACTGGACAGCCTCTACGCAAAAGAATAAATGGACACAAATTAGACATCAAGAATTAGAACATTCAAAAACCAGTAGGAGAACACTTCAGCCGCTCTGGTAACTCAGTAACAGACTTAAAGGTGGCAATTTTGCACCAGAAAAGCTTGAAAAACAGACTCCAATGAGAAACTGCTGAACTTGAATTAATATGCAAACTAGATACTATCAATTTAGACTTAAATAGAGACTGGGAATGGCTGACCCAATATACACATTGAATCTATTTCCTCACAGCTTCTTGTCAAACAGTCTGAAATGGGCTATCTTGATTAACCCTACAAAAGTTTTTTTCCTCCTGCTGCTAACAACTCATCTTAATTAATTAGACTCTTAGAGTTGGTAGGGTAACTCCCACCTTTTCATGTTCTCTGTATATATGTGTGTGTGTGTGTGTATGTATATATACACACACCTCCTCACTATAAGGTCCATTCTATGCATCCGATGAAGTGGGCCTGTGAAAGCTTATGCTCAAATAAATTTAGTCTCTAAAGTGCCACAAGTACTCCTGATCTTTTTGAGGCTACAGACTAACACGGCTGCTATTCTGAAACAAATCTATAGAGTCTGCTCCGTCTAAAACATCTTCCCTCCACTTACTTGTAGGAATTTTCTGTTGGAATCCATGCAGACCTTTCTTCTGCTGAAATCACTGCTAGCCAGTCAGACAACTGATTAACCAATCACTCAGTTAAGTGTATAGATTTAAAGAAAACCCTGTTGCAAGGTGCTTCAGGGTTAGGCACAACAGCCTGCTTTCTGCTCCTTGGCTCAGCTTCTCCCAACTCACATAGGGCACATGGCCTTCTGTAAAGCAGCTGCCCTGACTGCTTGCCCTCATGGAGTCTGACCCCAAGCAACAGGGAACCTACTGGAGCATACCCAAACTATCACACCAAATTCCAGAAGCTTCTGGATATGGAGTGCTTAGCATATAGGGTGACCAGACAGCAACTGTGAAAAATCAGGATGGGGGTGGGGGGGGAATAGGAGCCTATATAAGAAAATGATCAAAAAATCGGGACTGTCCCTATAAAATCAGGACATCTGGTCACCCTATTAGCATAGCAACAACGACCCAGAGACCACTCACTCCTACCTCCCTGCAATGTGTCTCTTAAACACATATCTCCCTATTCTCTATTAGTCACATGGTTACACAGGCACTTTAATGGGGGTCATCACGTGACTTAATCAGAGAGAAACTCCATGGAGAGCAGGACTGGGAGTCAGTGCTCTGTGAAAGAGTGGAAGACCAGCCAGGAAAGGAACAGCGAAGAGGCCCTGGGCAGGAGAAGGGCAGTTAGGTAATGGGGGGCAGACAGTCCAATTGTTTGGATTTCTAGGGTCACAAATTCATAGCAGAGGGTGGGTGCAGGCTCCTGTTTTGCTGCCAGTTTGTGAGGCAGTGAAGCTACCTCTGATGGGAAAGGCAAAGAGAATGATTGGGGGTAGGAGGCTAGAAGCTGGGCCCAGAAGAAGGGCAGAGGTCTGCTGGAACAGAGGGGAAATGAAAGGGTTGTGCCTGGCATGAAGTTATGGACAGAAGATTAGGGGGTTGGGGGTGTGTGCTTTTGTTTTTGTTTGGGACTTTGATTACTCTGGAAGGGGTGGACTTTCATGATTTAGTCACCTCAGCAACTTAAAAAGCACTGGAAGATGGTGACTGACTATTGGTGAGAGGGAAACTGAGTCAAAGACAGGCTTTGGACTGCGATTTGGGGAGAATCTCTTACTTATCAAAGGGTGGCACATCACTCATGCTCCCCCTGTGTCCTTGGAGACATTCTGCCTGTTTGAGGCACAACAGATGTGATTCTCCTCTCCTTTGTTTGTGAACTCTACTGGTGTAAACGAGAAAAGAATCAGATCCGGTGCCTCCAGAAGGGCCGACAGGAGAACTCTCTCTTAACTTAAAGGCACACTTGTGCTCACAGGATTTAATTATAGTGAGTAAACACTTATATTCCAGTAGTGTGCAGAGGCCCCATTCAGGATTGGGGCCCTCGTGCGCCAAAGAGCTTACAGTGAGGTACTTGTCTATACAGGAATGTTGCATCTCATTAAGCTGTTCACGCCAAGTGCATCAGTCTAACTATATCCAACTGATATGCATTCACACCACTTTAAGCCAGTTTAAGGTGCTTGTTAATCATTGTGCTCACACAGCTGCGCTTGTTTGAATTAACTGCTGAGCATTCCGGGCAGATATTCCCCAGAGCTGTGTTCTGCTGCCTAGTTCTATGGTCTGTGGCTTTTCTCCGAATTTCAGGAATTGTGGGGCTCGGGGTCAAACTAACAAACAGTCTCCTTTGATTCCTCTTCTATCATCCATTAATTTTGCCAGTGCCGTGTTCAAACTGCTAGCTGGCAGCCTGGAGGACCTCTGCTGAGCTCCGTGATAAGTCATTAATATGAGCAGGCTCATGCATGTGCATTGGCAGTCATGTGGGTGGATGGATTTGGCTTTGTGACTTTGTAGGGTGGTTGCCTAGTGGGCTGGAGAGCCAACCAGATTGCAGACTGAGCCCCACCTGAGGGGAAATCAGGCCATTCCCCATGAAAAGCCAGGCTTAAGTGATGATGAAATGCAGCTGGAGAGTCAGGTAGGAATATCAAGCAGGGAAGACTCTAGGAAAAGCTCTCCAGGCAGGAAGACCTGAGAAAGACCCTGGTCAAACAGGAAGGAGGCTGGGAGATCCAGAGGGGAAGTGAAGAGGCTAGGTAGGATATGGCTCAGGGTAAATTGCACTATGGGTAAAGGGCCCTAGGCCAGAACCCGGAATAGAAGGTGGGACTGGGTTCCCCTGCTAGCCCCAAGGAAGTGGCATATAAGTCTTCCACAATGGTTGTCAGGCCCAGGAAGGAGGCAGCAGGCTGAACGGAGGACTGACTGAGGAAGAGTCAGAGGGTCGAAGGATTTGTTTTGAGTTATACATTTTGGGGATTTTTAGTATGGAACTGTGGCCTGGAAAGGGGTGGACTAAAAATTGTGACCTGGCCTGAGGGCAGGGCCGCCCGGGGGCGGGGCCAAGTGAGGCAATTGGCCCCGAGCCCTGCATGGGCCCCACGAGAGTATTTCGGGGTCCCTGGAGTGGGGTTCTTCACTTGCTCTGGGGGCCCCAGAAAACTCTCATGGGGCCCAGGCCCCCAGAGTGTCTTCCGCTCCAGGTCTTCAGCTGAAGTGCTGAGTCTTTGGCGGTAATTTGGCGGCGGGAGGCCGCCGCCACGTGTCTTCAGGGCACTTCGGCGGCAGGTCCCAGAGTGGAAGGACCCCCCGCTGCCGAATTACCGCCGAAGTGGGGGCCCCCTGCTGCCGAAGACCCCAGGCCTCCTGAATCCTCTGGGTGGCCCTGCCAGAGGGGGGAATCACTGGATGAGTTACCAGGCAGAGAAGCCACCACAGTGCTAGAGCGACCGCCGACAAAGGGCACTAGCCCCATGAGAGAGCTGCAGCACCATGCCTGGCCACAAGGGGGGGAACTGAGTGATAAGTGGACTCTACACTAGACAAAAAAAGCTGCAACCCACCATGCCAAATAATGATCTTTTAAAAAAACTTGTGTGTGAACACAAAGCCCTTCCAAGTGAAAAAACTACAGTAGAACCTCAGAGTTACCAACACTTCGGGAATGGAGGTTGTTTGCAACTGAAACAAAAACACTAACCCAGGAACCTATCCTTGCAACAAAGCCCGTTGCCAACTCTGTCCATATATCTATTCAAGGGACACCATCATAGGACCTAATCACATCAGCCACACCATCGGGGCTCATTCACCTGCACATCTACCAATGTGATATATGCCATCATGTGTCAGCAATGCCCCTCTGCCATGTACATTGGCCAAACTGGACAGTCTCTACACAAAAGAATAAATGGACACAAATCAGACGTCAAGAACTATAACATTCAAAAATCTGTCGGAGAACAACCCAATGAAGCAAGTTAGATTTCACACTTTAAAGCATTTATATTTGTCTGAACAAAACAAAAATAATCTGACACACACTTTTTTCCCTATATTATTTCCTCGTGGTTTAAAAAAAAAAAATAGATTTGTATGGGGTGTAAAATTACATGATGGAAGCTCAGATGCGTGACTTCTAGAGCTTGATCCTGTGAAGTGCTGAGGCCCTTGCAGAGGAGACTGGCCCTCTACAGCCAATCACCCGTAGGTAATGATTGATTTTTCTTAAGCAGTGCAGCTCAGATGAATGGCTTGAGTCAGAAAAGAGTAGGGCAGAATATGTGAAAACGTAACAGAAAATGTTAAATTTCAAAATTCACTACTGATTTGGGTGCTCATCTAGAGATACCTAAGATGTCTCTTTCTCTCTTTTAGGTACTTATGTGGCCCACTCTCATGGTAGTATCTAAGCACCCTACAATCTTACTGTGTGATCCTCATGACACTCATGTGAAGTAGGAAGGGTAGGAACTATTATCTCCATTTGACAGATGAGGAAATGAGGTCCAGAGAGGATCATGTGACTTGCCCAAAGACACACAGGAAGTCTGTGGGAGAACAGGGAATCAAACCTAAATTTATTGAGTCCCAGGCATAATCTACTAAACTGTGCACCCAAAGCCAGTGCAGTGCAACTTTCAACAAAGGTTAGGGTCCATAAAATAAGACCTCTTTTGCCAGTGGACCTGCAGGCTGAGTGAATAGTCTCTCATGTGCATTTGTAAGCGGGGGAATGGTCCCGCTATTGTGGGGAAACTTTCCTGGCTTCTGCACTATCCTGGTGAAGTGGGCTGGCAAAAGGATCCGAGTCCTCACTCCCACTTCCCCTACCCAGAGGCCTCCCTGCCCTTGAGGACTCCCTTTCCACTCTGTCTGGCAGAGTCCTCGTAATCCCAACAAGGCTGGGCCTAGGATTCCTGGGGGGCTCAACCCCCAACCCTGCTGTGGTCACCCAGGACAGGGGCTAGGGTGTCCTCACTCCGGGATACTCTCTTTGCACTGCGCACCTCCCTGACCCACTGATCACATCATACAATTTAAAGCAAATACAAGTTATTTAACAATTAATTTTAAAAAAGAATAAGGAAAAATGGGAAAGGTTAAAGGAAAACACATCACCCTGCTCTGTGGCAGGGACCATCACAAACAGTGTCTCTGGACATCAGGGAACTTCACAGCAGGGCCAGCTTCAGGCATCAGCGCAGCAAGCGCGGGGCGGCATGCCGCGGGGGGCGCTCTTTCGGTTGCCGGGAGGGCAGCAGGCAGCTCCGATGGACCTCCCACAGGCGTCCCTGCGGAGGGTCCGCTGCTTCCGCGGCTCCGGTGGAGCATCCGCAGGCACGCCTGCCAGAGGTCCACTGGAGCCGCGGGACC
>NC_133769.1:326064237-326117729 GCF_003597395.2 Chelonoidis abingdonii
ACACAAGCATTCAGGTCTTGAGCAGTCCAGACAAACAACGCACGTTACAACAAAGCTTAAACTTTTTCTTCATAATAATTTTAAAAACAATACTAACTGCCTATTTAATTTTAAAAACAGCAAAAAATATCCACCTCCCTGTCCATTACTTATAAGGAGTCTTGAAATTTAAATCTCCTCAGTGTGATAGATACTCTTGCTTTCATCTGCTTAGCTCTTGGAAGTCCAGGCACTCTGGGCTGCTGGCCCCATGCTGCTCGGGGTTCCTAGGGACAACTCTGTCCGCCATTAGGAAATTTTTCCCTGAGAATCCCCTATAACATTTCACAAACTCCCAGGGGTTCACGAACCCCAGTTCGGGAATCACTGCTTTAAGGGTATAGCTATGCTGGAGCTGAAGGCATAATTTCCAGCTGTGGGATGGATTCTACATCTGAGGGCTTGTCTACACAGGCAAGTTTTGTTGCCCGAAACTGCCCTTTGGGGACAGAACAGCAATAGTGTACACACTGCAAGGTCACTTCTTTAGGGAAAAAATACCTAGATTTGGCGAAAAAAAACTTCCACTCCTGTGAGAGACTTTTGTCTTTTCCCATCCCTTAATTGTCAAGAAAGAACCAGTGTAGGCACCACAGGTTTTTTTTATTATTTTATTGGCCTCCAGAAAGTATCCCACAATTTCCATGTTGCCACTCTGGTCAGCAGTTTGAACTCCGCTGCCCTGCAGACAACCTGCCCCTCCCCCTTGCAAGCCCTGCGATTTTTAAATTTCATTTCCTATTTGCTGGCTTCCCAGAGGAGCTTCCCAGGTGAGCATGGCTGGCTATCACACCAAATGTGCTCCCGCCTGGACCACCGATGAGTTGTTGGATCTGATCAGTATATGGGGGAAGGAGTCTGTTCAGTCGCAGCTACAAGTGACCTGTAGGAATCAGGACACATATGGGCAAACTTCTCGGAGCTTGTGCGAAAAGGGCTATGATGGAGACATGATGCAGTGCAGAGCAAAGATAAAGGAGCTGAGGCAGGCATACCATAAGGCATAGGAGGCAAACCATTGCTCCAATGGTGCACCTAAGACCTGCCGCTTCTATCAGGAGCTGAATGCTATCCTCGGTGGTGATCCCACCTCCATTGCCGATTGCCCCGTGGATACTTCGCATGCAGATGAAAGGGGGGGTACCTAGAGGCTGAAACTGTGGATGAAGAAGTCAAGCTAGAAGAAGATGTGGTGCTCCCAGTGGGGTTGCCCAGTGGGGCAGGCAGCCAAGAACTTTTCTCCACTCCAGAAGTGCTCAGTGGGGAGCAGAAAGCAGATGAGATGCCAGGTAAGTTGCTGTGGCTTATGTAGGGAATCGAAAAGTGGGAGGCAGGTAGTGTTTTCTGTGAGTTGGACATTGCCCTGTGTAGCTAATCTGCATGGCCAAGCAGGGCGTCGATGGATATTGAGACCTGCAGGGAATCCTCCAGAGAGAGGCTCTGGAAAGTTTCCAGCAGGTACTTGTTAATCCTGTGCCGCAGATTCCAAGAGATTGCAGTCTTGTTAGTTCCCCCATCGTAGGAAACTGCACCATGTCGTTTAGCAATCACTGGAGCTAGGATCAAAGTGGCACATTGCTGAACTGCATATAGACCAGGGTGAAAGCCGCAAGCATTCAGCAGCTGAGCCCTGGTTTCTCTGGTCACCCTCAGCAGCAAGATGTCAGCCAGCAGGTTGGCCGCCTGTGAAAAAGTATGGAATAATTTTAGAATGAGATCCCTGCTAAGGTACCCTGCAAGCTGGGACCTTTTTGTCCATACGCACAACTGCCTTCCCCCACTCCTGAAACTCACCATGATTAGGATGCTCTGCCTAGAGTCTGAGAAAGTGATTTCTACTAGCAAAATGCCATTTTTACTAAATTGTTTCAATTGTTTGCTGGAATGTAACAATCCCTCTTCTGTTCAGCAGAGACCCTGAAGAACACACCACGCACCCACACGAACCGGCTCTGGCAGATAAGAAAAAAAACTAGGCGCAGCAAAGAAGACATGTTCCGCGAGGTTATACAGCGCAATCAGAAACAGACCAGGGAACAGAAAGAGTGCTGGGAAGCTGAAAGGCAGGACAGAAAAGAGAATGCTGCTTTTGCTAGGCAAGCAACAGAGTGGATGATAAAAGTTATGGAGGATCAGACAGAGATGCTCAAGTCTCTGATACAGCTGCAAACAGAGCAGATCCAAGTTCGAGCGCCACTGTAACAGATGTACAATTCTTTGCTAACCCCACCCGCCTCTATGCCCAAACATTCCTTTTCACTTCACAGCACTCCCGAGTTTCCCCATCACTCTACCCCCTCTCGATAGCTGGAGCTACACACAGTTGTGAGGTTTTACCCTTTTTAACAATAAATAAAGGCTAGGGTATTTAATGGCACAGCGTTTTTATTCTGTGATCTACAAAAGCGTATAGCAATCAATTCACTCTCGGGAACAGGTTCCTAAAGCATTGTGTTGCACGGATCTTGGGACCCAAAATTATATATGGATGCACCAGGGAAGCAACTCCAAAGCAGACATGTGTTAATGCCCCTCATTGTCAAAGAGGTTCCTCAAAGCCTCTCTGATGTTAATAGCAGCCCTCTGGGCTCCTCTGACAGCCCTAGCATCTGGCTGTTCAAACTGTGCAGCCAAGTGCTCTGCCTCAGTGTTCCACACCTGAGCAAACATTTCACCTTTAGATTCACACAGATCATGCAAAGTGCAGCACATGGCTATGCCCACGGGAATATCATCATCGGTAAAGTCTAGCCTGCCATTTAAACATCTCCAGCAAGCTTTCAAATGGCCAAAGGCACATTCAACTGCCATGTGGCACCTGCTCAGACTGTTAAAATGCTCTTTGCTGCTGTCCAAATGCCCTGTGTAAGATTTCGTGAGCCAGGGCTGGAAGGGGTAAACTGGGTCTCCCAGGATTAGTATGGGTATTTCCACATCCCCCGCTGTAGTCTGGAAAGGAAGTCCCCACCTGCAGCTTTCTTACAGGCCTCTGTTCCTGAAGATGCATGTCTCACGCACCTTTCCAGATCAGCCTGCATTGGTATCTGTGAAATGCCTCCAGTGATCCACAAGCGCCTGCAACACCATGGAGAAATATCCCTTCCTATTGATGTATTCAGAGGCAAGGTGGTCTGGCGCTAAAATTGGAATGTGGGTTCTATCAATCGACCTACCACAGTTAGGGGAACCCATCTCTGCAAAGCCATCCACTATTTCATGTACATTTCCCAGAGTCACAGGTCGTCTGCAGCAGTATGTGATTTATTGCCCTGCACACTTGGAGTAATACAACCCCAACAGTGGACTTTCCTACTTCAAATTGATTTGTGACTGACCAGTAGCAGCCTGGATCCCCCAGCTTCCACACAGCAATTGCAACACACTTCTCTACCAGATGGGCTGCTCTCAATCTGGTGTCCTTGTGCCGCAGGTCATGGGACAGCTCAGCACATAGCTCCCTGAAGGTTGCTTTACGCATCCTGAAGTTCTGTATCCACTGGTCATCATCCCACCTGCATGACAGTGTGATCCCACCAATCAGTGCTTGTTTCCCTAGGCCAAAAGTCACAGTCTACCATATGTAGCTGCTCTGTGAATGCACAAAGCACTCATACATTGCTGCTGTCCATATCACACTTGGGTGCCTACGATTCATCCTCTGTCAGTAACTTTGCAAGTAATTTTGTGAGTAACTGTGCTGCCATGCGTGATGTCCTCATGAGAGTTAACAGCGCATAAGAGAGAAGTGTGGGAGCCATCCTCTCTCACTGCAGATGCTGGCATGCATTACAAAAGAACGACAGTTGGAAAAACGGCACAAAAGGAAGCCAGAGACCTTTGGAGGGGTGGGACACAAAGCAGTACACGAAGGGACTTTTTGTACATCCCAGGATGCGCTGCGCTCCATTTCCACATTCCCACAACACCTAGTGATGAATGTTGTGGCCAGGCACTGTGAGATACATACCCACATACTCACAGTCCGTTGCTCTCAAAGGTGGCCCAAATGTGGACATGATCTAACGAGAAAGGAAGCAAATGTAGACACGCTTTGGTGACTTCGCTTTTGTCGATTTTTCCTTGGCAACATTAGTATCACTGACAAGCCCTGAGTGAGTGAGCACGCTGAAAATTGCAGTTTCAGGGCAGCTGCACAGGTGGTGGGATAGATCAAGCCCCATCTGAAACCCCAGGTACATACTTAAGGGGGCTAGTTCTTCCTGCTGCCTGTGCAGCCCTGGCTAAGCTGCTATTTTTAGCACGCAGGCTCGGTCAAAGCTAGAGTATGTATCTCTACCTGAGCTGGAAACGACACCACCAGCTCCAGTGCAGACACACTCTAAGGCTCTGTCTTTTCTGGGTAACTGTTTAGAGCAAGATTGTCATGTCTGTTCCCACCATCCTCCAATATTTATCTGGAATAGTTTGCTTCACTACATGCTCTTCCCAATCCTCTTCTCTCTCAAATCCCTCCCCAAGCCCCCTTCTCCCCTGGGGCCCACCAGTGGCCTCACCCTTAGAGACGGAATGGTTCATGAAGTATGAAACCAAACCGAAAGCCAAAGCCAGTTGTGCTTTGAACACTTTAATTGTTGGAAACTTTTTGGGCTCGGCCCATGCACTGCCTGCCAGTGAGCACACTGTTGGCATTCAGCAAATAATTAATAGGTTGGGAATTTGAATATACAGTGTCAGCAGCTGGTCTTAGCGCATCAGTATCCAAGAAAGACACATTCTTCTATGCTAGTAAAACCTGGTCTCTCCTCCCTGCTGTTTCTGGGAAAGGAGAAACCCTGGTTCCCTTCTCCCCTGCCCCCAGTCACTAGGAAGAACAGCGTGTTGAAGGAGAATGGGGGAGGGTGGGGTCAGATGGGTCCTCTTTCTCCTTGAGCTTTGCCTCCAATCTTAAGAGGGAGTGATTTTTTTTGCGAGAGGGTGGGAATCTTTGGCTTTATGGGCTCCTGGCTGAGCTCCAGAATGAAGTTTCAGCCTGAAAGATGTTTCCTTAGGGCTATGCAGCACCTTTCGAGTTTCTTGCCTGTCAGTTAGCTATAGGGAACCCTGATTCATTCTGTTGAGACAGTTTGGTTGCATAGTGAGTATGCCAGTTGGGGCTTTTGGCTCTGGGCATGGGACCAGGGAAAGGTTGACTATATAATGCTAAAATTAGCAGCTACTGAGAAGTAAGCACTCTCCTTGGAGAGGAAATAACCTTCATCTTAATGAACTTCTGAAAGAAACTGGGCCTATGTCCTTCATGACTGACACTCAGGGGCCGTTAGCATCGCTACTGACAGAGACTACCAACACCAAGATCATTGGCCCCTTGTAGCCAGGCGAACTCACCCCCGCGGCGCCTCCTGCTGGTTGCTTCAGGGAATCAGCTCACATACACAGCTCGGAGCACCCTCTGCAGGCCGGTGATCTGCCTTCCGCTACTGGCCCCGTGTCCCTCCCTGGACCCCGGCGCCCCTTCTATGTGGGGATCTGCCCCCTGGCAGTAACCCCTTTCTCTTAAGGGTTTCCCCCTCCTGGGAACCCCCCCACTCTATCCCCACTTTGCCTCAGGGTCTTGGCAACTGCCCAGTCATTAGCTACTGGGGCAGACTGCAGTGCTAGCCTCTCATCATCGGCAAAGGGGTTTGGGCCTGCTGCCTTGGCCTACCCCTGGGTTGCACCCTGCAACCCCCAGTACCTCCTAACCTACTGCTAGGCCACAGCCTGGGGCTCTCCAGGCAGGAGCTCCCCAGCTCCTCTGCCTTCCCCAGTCCTGCTTTACCCTGGGTACCTTGCCTGGTCCCTTGCAGCAGCCAGGCCCTTCTCCCTCTGAACACAGAGAGAGACTCCTCCTGCTCCTGGCTTCTCTGCCCTTTTATAAGGGCCTGTGGCTCAGTTTGGGGCATGGCCCCAGCTTCAGCCACTTCCCCAATCAGCCCAGCCTGAACGGCTGCTTTCTCCAGCCCCGGCCCCTTCCCTGGGCTGTTTTAACCCCCTCAGGGCCGGAGCAGGGATCCACCCTGCTACACCCCTGCATCTGGAAAGCCAGGGGATCAGGCTAGCTGCTGATTTCCTCTGATATAGAGGAATCTCTGCGTAGCATAAAGCCAGTGTAACTGCTTTATACCCCTTCCACAGACACCTCAGTGTAGGAACCATATTGGGTGTTCCCCCACATTCCTCAGTTGGTGTAACAATTCCTTAAAGGCTATGGAGAAACCCTCAGGCTGCTCTAAGTTGCATTGATGGATGGCTCCAGGATTAGGGAAGTGCACTAAGCAGAGTTTGCAGAATCTGGGGCTCTGGCTCCAGCTTTAAAGAGGGAAACCTACCATCCCCCCTAAAGGAAGCCATAGCCCAGCCAATTTTATCTCTGTGGACTTAGCAGATCTCATAAACCACCTCCCTGTCTCAAGCCTCCAATTTTTGAACAATTACTTGAGAAGCTAGTGAAGAACCACATCCAAGCACACATATTAACTGCCCATACCTTAGTCTTCTCCCGGCTGGGGTTCAGGCCAGGTCGTGATATAGAGTTTAACACTAGTGGTGTATGTGAAGGACATCGATCCTAGTCCTCGTAGGCGTGTTGCAGCATTTGATACAACTTACCATGGCATACTACTGTCTCCCTGCAGAGATGTAACAAGGGTTGATGGGAAAGCTCTGAAATGGCTCCACTGAATGTGCCTCTGGACAAATCCACCTGCCATAACCCTACACTGACTGGGAGTGTTCAGACTCTGCTGGCTCCCCAGCTCTAAGCCTGAAGCAATGACTGTGGGACAGCTCTGATACTGCTGCATCCTAGGGCCTGGTCTACACTGGAGGATGGGGATGGATCTAAGATACGTTAACTTCAGCTACACTATTCTCATAGCTGAAGTTGCGTATCTTAGATCGACTTACCTCCCGTCTTCAGGGTGCAGGATCGACAGCCGCGGCTCCCCCGTCGACTCCGCTTCTGCCTCTCGCCGTGGTGGAGTTCCGGAGTCAATGGCAGAGCGTTCGGGGATCAATTTATCGCGTCTAGACGAGACGCGATAAATTGATCCCTGATAGATCGATCGCTACCCGCTGATCTGGCAGGTAGTGTGGACGTACCCTAGGAGAGGCGATCTCATGGAAGTCCCCGGGGCTAAGCCCAGCTACTGGGGCGAAAGTTTGGCCCAGCTGCAGAATTCAGATTTGGCTGTTCTATTGTCTCCTCTCACTCCCCCCATGCTGGGGGTGTCTTGGAGGCAGGACCACAGAGTGTACAGTGCTCCATGACTGGAGCAATCCCTATGGGTAGGGCCCTACCAAATTCACGGCCATGAAAAACACATCATGGACCATAAAATCTGGTCTCCCATCGTGAAATCTGGCCTTTTGTGTGCTTTTCCCCTATACTATACAGATTTCATGGAAGAGACCAGCATTTCTCAAATTGGGGGTCCTGACCCAAAAGGGAGTTGCAGGAGGTCACAAGGTTATTTTAGGGGAGTCATGGTATTGCCACCCCTACTTCTGTGCTGCCTTCAGAGCTGAGCAGCCAGACAGTGGCACTTGTTGGCCTGGGGTCCAGCTTTGAAGGCAGCGCCCTGCCAGCAGCAGCACAGAAGTAAGGGTGACAACACCATACCATGCACCCTTACTTCTGCGCTGCTGCCTGCAGAGCTGGGTGACTGGAGAGTCGTGGCTGCTGACTGAGGGCCCAGCTCTGAAGACAGCAGCATAGAAGTAAGAGTGGCAATACCAGACCATGCCATCCTTACTTCTGAGCTGCTGCTGGCAGTGGCTCTGCTTTCAAAGCTAGGCTCCTGGCCAGCAACTGCTGCTGTCCAGCTTCTCAGCTCTGAAGGCAGCAGTGCCACCAGCAGCAGTGCAGAGGTAAGGGTAGCAGTAACACCCCCCTCACACACACACAACTCCTTTTTGGATCAGGACCCCGACAATTACATCACTGTGAAACTGCAGATTTAAATAGCTGAAATCATGAAATTTACAATTTTTAAAATCCTGTGACCGTGAAATTGACCAAAACAGACTGTGAATTTGGTAGGGCCCTACCTATGAGACCAGGACCACTCCTGCTGGCACAATTTGGAGCAGTCATTAAGATGCTATAAATTATGCCAGGATCGGGTTCAGCCCCAGGGTTGCAAGATCAGAAAGTTATTGTAGATCACAAAATAGTTGCCACTGAGGTTCCAATTCCCCAGTTTTAGTAATACTATATTCTACTAATGTGGCAATAAACAAAATCATTATAAGTACATAAAAATTGCTTTAAACACAAGGCACAATAAAACATCCAGAGCCATATTTTCAAAAGCGTGTGCAAAAAATGTATATAACCGTTCATGCAGACCCAGTTTAGAAGCGCAAATACCTCAATGATACATGTATTGTGGGGGTGAGCAAATGTGCACATACGTACACTTTTGAAGATCTGGCCTTACAAACCAAGTAAAACTCTAACGTTAATTAAAATAGAAACATGTTTTGAGCTTACACATTTTGAGCAGAGAAACTCACCTTTATAGATGGCCTCAATGAGACTATTCCACCCTTCAGGAGCAAATGAGGAACAGCATGTGATGTGGATGTGCCAACTGACAAGGAGAGAGCAAAAAGGAAACATATGAAGGGAGCATGAGTATGATTTTACGAGAGGGGACACTGGCTCAGAGCAGTTTTGTGAGTACAGAAAGGTTACGTTTTGAAAAAAAAGTAAATAATTAACAAATTTGAAGGGAGACTTGCTGGGTCAGAGGACAGGTGCCTGGAGCTGTGAAACAGCAAAGCGCACAGGACTTTGGTTATAATGATCTAGCCAGGGCATATGTGAAAGTGTATTTTGGTCACTGATACAATCAAAGGTATACGCGATTTGGAAATGTCAGCCCAATGAATCCTATATGACTTTGCAATAAAACAGCAGGAAATGATAAACCAGGGTCAAAAAGGTCTTTAGAATTCCACACAGTTGAAATAAAGAATGAGCAAGAGGAATAAGCACCAAGAAATGAGATTCAGATGTGAAAAGCTGATTGGCTGAACCAAGCAACTACATTTCATTTTTATCCTTGTTTAACTTCAAAAACTTTTGATTCAATCAGCTAGAGAGAGCATCCGAAGGCTGCGAAACGCCATGGCCCATATTACAGCAGAGGATACTGAGGAAAGAAATATCAGCCTGAAGCATTGGGATATAAATAATGAATTGAGATTATATTGTCCATAGTTTCATTCTAGTGCTGTAACTCTCCTGCTATTAGCACAGAACTACCATAACAACAACAGATCCAGTAGCAGAGCCACATGAATCTCCTTTTTCCATCCCTCTCCATCTTCCAGCGGGATAGATATGCCTGCTCTCTCCATAAGTCTGTGGAAATTCCCTGCTGCTGAATCTAAAATTAATGTCCTAGAAATATTTAGTATTTTGTACATACTTTAACGTGACAAGGCAAGAGACAATAGCCCTTGTAGGTGCTGATTACTGGGGTGCTCAGCACCCAACAGCCACAGCTATTTGGTGGTGCTGCTGATCAGCTGTTTGGTGGCTTGGGAAGGGGCTTGGGGGAGGGCGGAGAGCAGCGAGGCCTCGGGGAGCGGGCAGAGTGGGGCTAGGAAGAGGTAGAGTGAAGGTGGGGCCCTAGGGGAAGGGATGGAGTGGGAGTGGGGCTCTGGGCAAAGCAGGGGTAGAGTAAAAGTCCTTTTCCCTGGAGAAAAGTAAAAGTCAGCACCTATGACAGCACTAACATGCAACAGATATAGAGTAAAACTAAAGAAAAGGCTAAAGACCATCTAGGAATCCAGATTTGGAATGATACTTGGAAGCAATGTATATGTTCATGTAGTTCATCAATCTAGCTGTCTTTCTTACAGATTGGCCTGAGCTGCACAATTCAGCGTCACACCTGGATTTTCTCAAAGGTTGGGAATCTTCAGATTTGCAACTTTGGGTTCTGGCAAATCTCATATCTGCTACCTATCAATAACACACTTTCACACTCTCTTATTTCATATTATTATTATTCCTTAACAGCCTTGCAAGGAAACATCACAGGCTGCCAGTGTTTGCCAGAAAACCACACCCCATTATTGGATGATGATACTGCTAATATTAAGGGGATGGCTGCACTTGCAGATGTAGAGTGCTTTGAGTTAAACCAGCCTTCTTACAGCTGAGTAGGGAAAGCGCTGCAGTCTGTCCACACTGACAGCTGCAAGCACACTGGCGTGGCCACATTTGCAGCACTTGCGCTGATATTAGGAGGGGTGCATTATGGGCAGCTATCCCACAGAACATCTCTTCCCATTTGGGCACTGTGGCTTATGGGAAGAGGACGGAGGGTGTCCCAATTTCCCGTGATGCATCGGTTCACATCCCAGCAATCCTTATGCTTCTGTCCACATTTGGCGCCATCTTTCAACTTTTTTTGTACTGTGTGCTCTGTCTTCCCTTTTGGTCTGCAGGAATGGAACCCAAACTGCTGAGGAATATGCTGACGAGTCTCACCACATTTGGCATTCGAGTTACTCCTTAAGATCCAAAATGACAGTGAAGACTCCGATAATGATATGGACTCGAGTAACGCATACGACACGAGATTGCTTGTGTCATTCACGGACATGCTCACCAACATGGAACACCACTTTTGGGCTTGGGAAACAAGCACTGAGTGGTGGGATCACATGGTCCTGCAAGTCTGGGATGATGAGCAGTGGCTGCAGAACTTTCGAATGAGAAAAGCCACTTTCATGGGACTGTGTGAGGAGCTCGCCCCCATCCTGCGGTGCAAGGACATGAGATTGAGAGCTGCCCTGATGGTGGCTATCTGGAAGCTGGCAACTCCAGACGGCTACCCATCGATCGCTAACCAGTTTGGAGTGGAAAAGTCAACCATTGGAATTGTGTTGATGCAAGTTTGCAGGGCGATTAATCGCATCCTGCTCAGAAGAAATGTGACTCTGGGTAACTTGCATGACATTGTGGCTGGCTTTGCACAAATGGGTTTCCCTAACTGCAGAGGGGCGAGAGATGGGTTACCAATACCTAGGGAGGTGGTGGAATCTCCTTCCTTAGAGGTTTTTAAGGTCAGGCCTTACAAAGCCCTGCCTGGGATGATTTAGTTGAGGATTGGTCCTGCTTTGAGCAGGGGATTGGACTAGATGACCTCCTGAGGTCCCTTCCAACCCTGATATTCTATGATTCTGTGGGACGCATATTCCAATTCTGGCACCAGCCCACCTAGTCTCCGAGTATGTTAATCGGAAGGGATATTTCTCTGTGGTTCTCCAGGCGCTTGTGGATCACCGTGGGTGTTTCTTTGACATTAATGCAGGCTGGCCCGGAAAGGTGCATGATGCATACATCTTTTGGAATGCTGGCCTGTTCAGGAAGCTGCAAACCAGTACTTTTTTCACAAATGAGAAGATCACCGTAGGAGAAGTTGAAATGCCCCCATTGTGATCCTTGGAAGCCCCACTTACCCTTTAATACCATGGCTCATGAAACTCTACACAGGGAGCCTTGACAGCAGCAAGGAGCAGTTCAACAACAGGCTGAGCCAGTGCAGAATGACTGGAGTGTGTTTTTGGCCATTTAAAAGGCTGCTGGTGTTCTCTATAAGGGAAGCTGGACCTGGCCGATGACAACGTCCCCAAGGTTATATCCGCGTGCTGTACCCTCCATAACATTTGTGAAGGGAAGAGTGAAATATTCACTCAGGCATGGAACTTGGAGGTTCAACACCTGGAGGCTGAATTTGAACAGAGAGTAGAGGGGCTCAGCATGGGGCTGCAAAGATTAGGGATGCCTTGAGGGAGCAATTTGAGGCTGAAAGCCACCAGTAATGTCTGGTGCCCTGCATGGGAGTGAAGTGCAGTGGTTACAATGTTAGTAGGAATCTGTGTTTGCTCCGCTGACTTGCAGTGCCTGTTGCTTTCCTGGGCTAAGGTATCTTTTACTTTCTGAAATAATAAAGAATGTTTTCAAAGTCAAAAAAGCCACTTATTGAAAAGGAAATTCATGTATTGAAAAGAAACACAACTGCTTGGGAAACAGAAAGGGCAAGGGGATGGGATGGGGATCGGTACAATCACAGATTTGCGTATGTCCTGTTATCATACTCAGCCTTCCTGTCTGGAGTGCTGCACAATGAGTGCTGCACTTCAGCATGGCTATACTGCATGGTGATGGGAGTTGAGTGCAGTGGGTAAGGTCTGTAGTTTTCAGGGCTGGGTGGTGAAGCTACAGGTGTTGGAGGCAGCTGGTGACGATAAGAACCCAGATGTTGGGGAAAGTGGGTTGGAGGTGACATGGGGGCACAAGGGAAAGAGTTTTGGGGCAAGGGCTGCGGGGGAGGGGGGTAGTGGAGGCACAGTAGTGCTCTGCCTGCATGGCTATTAGCACCTAGATCGAGTTTGCTTGGCACTCCGTGATGCTTATCTGTGCTTTGCTGCCGGAGCACTGCACTTTTGTGCCGGTGCTCCTCATTCTGCTGGCGGATCCTCCTTTCGCTCTCCCTCCACTCCTGCACTTTTAGATTCTTGCTAAGTGACTGCTGCATTACTTCATGCAGCATGTCTTCTTTGCTTCTACGTGGCCTCTTCCTAATTCTTTGGAGTCTTTTGGTGGTGATAACACAGGCGGCTGAAATCTCAAGGTTGCATCTGTAAAGGCAAATGCAACACTTAACAGAGGCAGCATTGTTTGCACCAGACAGAGCAATGATTCCCCCGTACTTAAGGGCAAGCACAGTCTACACAATAGCATAATTTGCCCATCCTAAAGCGAGCGGACATAACCCCAAAATGGTGAGTAAGCACAGGGTCAAGGGGGACTGATTATTTCACAGCAGTTCTGTCCTCTGGGTTTCTGTGCCTTGCTAAGGGTGACATGGGAAGCAAGGGAGGATCTTCTACTGCAATGCAGCTTCCACCCTTGCCCATATGCAGCTTTCATGTGTGCAGCAATGGTCTCCCAACCTCTCCCAGCACAGTGGTGCGGACATGTTAGCCTGATTGGGACAAGAACCACAGTGACTCTCCCAAGAAACCTGCGCAAGTGCATTGCCCAACTCCTGGATGAGACTTTTGAAGAGATCACTGAGGCTAATTACCGTGGTGTGAGAGAGCACATCAACGCCCTATTCCGCATCTGGGCATGCCTGCACCCCAAACCCTCCTCACCCCAAAAGCCCGCACCGAATAACTTCCTTCCCAAAATAAAAGCCGCTTACTGGGAACCTCCTCTGGTGTTTGACCTTCCCCAAGCACCGGCTGCTGCAACTGGCTACCTTGCTCCTGGCTTAAGAAAAGCTCCTGGCTGCATGCATCTAGGGATTCCGGGGTGTCTTCCTCCTCCTCAGCACCTCTCCTGCTTTCCTCCTCCTCCTCCTGCTTTGCTGAACTGTGCTCTGAACTGTCCATAGTGGTCCTCAGAGTGGAGGTGGGGTCGCCTCCAAGTATCACGTCCAGGTCTTTGTAGAAACAGCAGGTCACGGGGGCAGCACCGGAGTGGCAGTTTGCATTGTTGGCTTTGCAATAGGCACTCTGCAGCTCCTTCACTTTAACCCTGCACTGCAATACGTCCCAGTCATGGCCTCTTTACATCATGTTCCTTGATATCTGCCTGAAGGTATTGTAATTCTTATGGCTGGAGTACAGCTGGGACTGGACAGCTTCCTCCCCGCAAACACTGATGTGGTCCAGCACCTCGCCATTGCTCCATACTGGGGTTCGCCTGGCGGGTGGAGGCATGGTTACCTGGAAAGATTCGATGAGAGCACGCCACACCTGGCTGAGCAAACAGGAAGGGGATTTTCAAAATCAGAGAATTTAAAGGGTGGGTCTGATGGTTGGTCACCTGAGGGCAGGGCAGTAGAGTTCAAAGTGATGACCAGAGTGGCTAGAACAGGCATTGTGGGACACTTCTGGAGGCCAGTTAGAGAGCATTAACAGATGAGGTTGTCCACACTGGTGCTGCAGCACTCCAGCGGGGGCGCATCAAACATTATTCCACTCGCCTGAGTTAGAGCACACGGGGCTGCTTTAATGTGCTCTAACTCGCAAGTGTAGCCATGCCCTAAGACTGCTTTGCAGGCTTTCAGTTGCAGGTGGCTCCTTGTCCTATTAGACTGTAAGGCCAGGGCTATACTGCAGACCCATGTCTGTATAAATACATCACTCAGGGGTGCAAAAAATCATCATAACTTAGGCCTGGTCTATACTAGGAAATTAAGTTGACATAACTATGTCATTCAGGGGGTGTGAAAAATCTACATCCCCCTGAGCAATGCAGTTAAACTTACCTAGCCTCTGGTACAGACAGTTCTAGGTCAATAGGAGAATTCCACCTCCCAGGGAGGTTGATTGCCTATGCCAGTGGTTCCCAAACTTTAACAACCTATGAACCCCTTTCACTAAAATGTCAAGTCTCGCAAACCCCCTCCTAAAAATAAATATTTCAAGGGATTTTCTCTTTTACCGGAGTATAAATTATAAAAGCAGTGGTCTTGGAAATATAAAATTTGTTTTTATGACATGCTTATTACACACTATTTATTATTAATTATTATTTATTATTACAATATTTTTATTATATTATGAAAACAGCAACACTCTTCCAGGATCTCACTTTTGTAGCTTGTATCACTTTGAATAAGCCTGTTATAAGACATGACTCCTATGTTTCATCAAGGAGTATCAGATGTGAAACAGCGTGAAGGTATTTAAGAAGCCAACTCAAAGAGTTCCTCCTACACAAGCATTCAGGTCTTGAGCAGTCCAGGCAAACAACGCACGTTACAACAAAGCTTAAATTTGTTCTTCATAATAATTTTTAAAACAATACTAGCTGCCTATTTAATTTAAAAAACAGCAACAAATACCTCCCTCCCCTTCCATTTCTTCTAAGGAGTCTTAAAGTTTAAATATCCTCAATGTGATAGATATGCTTGCTTTGATCTGCTTAACTCTGGGAAGTCCAGGGGCTCCAGGCTGCTGGCCCTGTGCTCAGTGACGTAGCCAGGTTTTCAGTGTAGGGGGAGCAAATATAAAAAAGACATCCTCCCTTGGCTTCTTCTCTGGCCACACCCCCAACTAGACCCCCCCACCCGGCTCACCTTCCGTCCTGCGCCACCTCCTGTCCCCAGCCTGCTCCCAGCGCTCGGCATGCTCCACGTGTGGCTCACCAGCCAGGCGGCATTAAAGGCACAGGGGCCTTTTTGCCTCTCCCTGCCCGCCGCATTAGCAAGGGGTGGGGAGAGTACTTGGCTGCCGAGCCCTGAGCCAAGGAGCCAGCTCCTTTGCTTCTCCGGCCACGTCTGCCGCCCCTGCATGGCTCCTCCGGCTGTGCTGTTGCCACAGCCGGCTGGCAGGTGCCGCTTCCATGCCTGCCTGCCGCTGCCGCCCACGGCATCTCCAGCCATGCTGCTGGCAGCGCCAGCCGGCAGGCGCTGCTTCCGCACCGGCCTGCAGCCCCACGGCTCCTCTGGCCATGCTGCTGGCAGCGCCGGCCAGTAGGTGCCACTTCTGCACCTGCCGCCCTGAGGGGAAGCAGCTGCTTCCACTGAACCCTGATAGCTACTCCCAGGGTTCCCAGAGACAGCTCTGTCCACCATTAGGGAATTTTTCTCTGAGAACCCTCTGTAACATTTCATGAACCCCAGTTTGGGAACCACTGGCCTATGCTGACAGGAGGGGTTCTCCCATGTGTGTAGGTAGCTTCTTCACTGAAGCCCTGCAGCGGTTCTGCTGTAGTGGTTTGTGTGTAGACAAGCCCTTAGCACTTTCATCAGATTTTGGCTGATACAGCTTCCTGCCCATCTTTAATGCAATATCTCCGCACCAGGGAAATTCCAATGCCAGATTCATGAGACACATCTGTGGCAGACATTGCAACCCCATGCAGTATCTCTGGGGACCTGTGTATTCAAATGATGAATTGCTTGTGTGTGATTGTGTTCTGCTCCATGGAAGGGTCACAATGGCTTCTTCAGGAATTCAAAACACTAGGGGATGATAAGGTGACTCATTGAGACTAAACAACTGCCCAGGTACCACCCCCTGGAGAGGTTTTCATATACCATAGAGCAAGCTGGATTCTCCAGAGATTAGAGCTTTTGGTATATAAGGATGAGCTGGAAGAGACACAGAGCCTTCTTTCTAATTCAGCAAAGGGATGGGACCTCCAGTCCTAGGGGGTCTCAGTCCTTGAGGAAGGGTTGGAAAGACTTTAGCCTACTAGGGCCCCATAAGACTGATAGGCAACTCCTTTAGGCAGACTGGCTTGCTACAGCTATCACAGTAGATGGCAGGAGCCTGTGCAGCATTAACACCTCCAGTCAGAGCAAGGGGCTTTGGGGCTCTGGGCTGTGTCCCCACCACAAGACAGGTGACTGATGGAGACCTGAGACCTGACTGGGCACGCCTGGAATGGACCACATGGGGGGGATGCAGCTGGAGTTACCTGAAACTGTGCCAACATTTATCTATCATCTGTTCATATTGTACCAATCACCATGATACCTAGGTGCTTCATATGGAACTCAATGGAGTTGCAGCCACCATTGATGATCTCCTTGTCTCTGACTGTTCAAAGGAAGAACATAATGCAAATGTTCATACTGTCCTCCAGAAGTCACATGATAAAACAGGGATGTTTGAACCCAGAGAACGGCATCATCTGAAAGTCACTTCACTTCTCTGCGTCTGTTTCCCTGTCAGTGTTGTCTACTTAGATTAGAAATTCTTTGGGGCAGGGATTGTCTCTTACCACATATGTACACAATGGTTAGCACAATGGGGCTCTGATCTCTGCTGGGACCTCTGGGTGCTACCGTAATACAAATAATAAGTCCAGAGGGAAGATATTTTGCACAATGCCTTGCTGTAGATGGGCTCATCTAAAGTCACTCTGGTGAAGAACATGGAACTACCCCATAAACTGTCACTAAATACAATCCTTGGCATGTTTATCTCCCGTCCAAGTTTGCGCCAAACTTGTTTAAAATCAGTGGACCATTGGAGCAGTTGCTGAAGTAAGCCAACGAATTAATTTGGGATAATAACCATGATACTATGCTCCAGAATACAAAGGAACTGTGTGCATTACATGCCTTCTTTGACTCTAATAAATAGTTAACTCTAATAACCAATGTAGTTAAGAAGGGACTTTTGTGATGTACTGCTCCAGGAAGGCTGGTCATGATATTACACATCAGTTACTCACTCACACCCACCCAGGAATGTTGTGCACAAATAAAAAGGAACTACGTGCACTTGTATTTGGCTGCGAGCATCTTCCTCTGTATATGTACGGCTGCTAAATTTGACCATAAACTGCTTGAAATAGTTCTGAAGAAACCATTCTGCAGCATCATGCAGATTATGCAGTACATGATTTTCCCATTGCAGAGACAAGACACTCCATTGCAAGGTTGTTTTATATGACACTTAACTCGTGTGTTTAACTAAAACTGTAGTCTAGAGATGGCTAGAGTGTATGATAATTTAAAATGGACTCATTTTGAAATAGGCTGACATAACTGTACATAATCTGGAATGCGCAAATATTTCAGGCAAAGAGTTTCACTGTGTTAGAAATGAAGCATGACAAACTTCGGAAAAGGCCAAATATAAATCAAGAACTTAAGCTCCTGAAAACATGTAATTATTCTATGAAAAATAAGGTAGAAGGAGGCTTTTTTCATATCTGCAATAATAATCACAGCTGTAAATTCTAGGTTCTCTAGAACAAGGTCTTGAAAGTCAGCATCTTTGGGATAAAAAGTAGTAGGAATCATTCTTGGAAAACTTTGTTTCAGGTTTGTCAGTCCAGTGCAGACATAACTGCCACTGGAATTACTGGAAGATTTCCAACAGTTACAGAACTGGGCATTTATAGAGAAGAAAAGAAGTACCAAAGGTGGGTTTGGGGTTTTTTTTCCAGTTAATCATGATGAAATATAGAAAGAGAAAAACAAGCAATATTTTTACAAGGTTTCACTGTGACCTATTAGATTTTGTGCACAATCAGTATTTGCTATAGTTTGGGTTTTATTTCCTTTATTCTGTTTCCTTTCATTTCTCTCTGGCTCTCTAGTCTGTTCTGGATTACTTTTCGTCAACTCACTGTACAACACGGTCCTGCTACACCATTTTCCTTCTTTTGTATTCTGTATGTTGCACATTACTTGGCTTCTGTTGCAGCCCCTCATTTCCCAATGTTAACAAAAACAGGAACTCAAAGCAAACCAGCACTACAATTCAAAATTCATGCCATTGATTTTAAAAAGAATCACGGTTAAAACATTCTGACTCTTGACAGCTTTCAGTTAGCACAGTTGTTCTGTCTTCGTGGTTTGCAGGTCACTCCATAGAAAAAGACTGAGGAGAACCACTTTGATTTTGTAGAATTTGAGCTCAGCTCCTGCAAGATTTGTAACACTGACCTACACTTCTCTTGTTCTAAGCATTTCGAGTTGAAAAGCGAAACCCTCTGAACAAAGTGCACATTGCTGCACAATTGACCTCTTTTTCTCCTATCATAGAAGGCTTGCAGTAGGATTTCTTGCTCTGAGCAGATTAGATAGCATGTCTTCAGGGAAAACCACAGAGAATGCTGCACGTTGCTCAAATGCTCTCGTTATTCTGAGGCCTGAAGAAACAAGGAAGGAAGCTTGAGGCTGGTGGTTTGGCAGGTGTGAAGCCTTTTTACAGAGACATCTGTTTTTAGTGGTAAGTCTGGGGCCGTGTCTTAGTGGAAGAACCCAAACCCGCTCCTTCCCTGTGGTACGCAGAAAGAGGTCTGGGCTCCTGAAGAAGTGATGTGTCTGTGCTGTCAGCTCCCTCAAGCTGCACTTTGAACCTCTGCATTGTCATATTTGTACAAGAGAGTTTCAAAGTGAGAGAATTCCTTCCTCTAAACCAACAACTGTTTAATGCAGCTGTTCAGCTGTTGCATCAGCGAGAGGTTTCTGCTGCTGTGTTGGCAGCCACAAAATGGATGAAGGATACAAAATGGGTGAAAGATGACACCCACTCAGCCCTCTATAAAGCTCTTTACCTGGATGGTACCTGCTGCACCACATGAAAATTAACTTTTCTAAACCTACGAGATTATCTCTAGTGGTTTGAGGACACTGTTGAGAAGCCAGGCACTTCATAGCATCAGTGGGCTGAGCTCATTGCATTCACTGCTGGCCCGTTGCAGCCTCCATTTCCCCCCCCACCCCCAAGCTTCCTGTGTGCCACCCTCCCATCCCCTTCTATTTCAGAGACTCTCTGCAACTCTGCTTAGCATCTCCTTCACGCCAAGGGCTCTGTGTGTCCCCCATTCCTCCCACCCCATGGCAGGGGGTCTAAGTACCCCTATCCCCTTCCACCACATGCCAGGTCCCCCATTTTCTCCCTCAAGCCAGTGGCTTTGTGTACAGCTCCCTTCCCCCTCACATTGCCTGTTCCTTCTACCCCCTGGCAGGAGTGCTGTGTACCACCACTTCCTCCTTCCCTCCCAGTAGGAGCTGTGTGTGCCCCATTAGCCCTTGCCCCAATCTTGGGTTCCCAGGTGCACTCAGGATGCTGCAGACTTTCTATCTGGCACCCCCAGCTGAGTTTCAGAATCCTCTGGCAAACCGCCTAAACACACCACTCTCCCAGAGGTATGATTTGCGAAGCATCTGGTTTCTAGCTTAACTCTCTCAGGGGCGTGCCGCAGTTGTGAAGCTGACAATACACACACTTAACAGATAATGCACAGATCACACAAAACAATAGAACACTCTAAACGCTATGTCCCTCACTAGATCACCCTTCCCTTGTGAGTCCTTGTGAGACCCTCTGTATTTTTTGTTTTTGTTTTTTTTCTGTCAGGCAGGCAGGACCCTCTGCCCCATTGCCTACCCTGCCCCAGCAGCCTCCCTCATCTTAATCTGCTGCAAAATGGCTCTCCCCACACTGTAGTGTTTCTCCCCTCTCCCCAGCCCTGAGTCCCTTTCTAAACTGCTGGTAGAGTCACCTGCTTCTTCTTTTTCTCTCTTTTGGTTATTTTCCAGTACTCCCAACCCCCTCGCCTTTCAGACAGGATGTGTCTTCTCCCAGGCAAAGCAAATCCACTGTCCCAAGGTATTTTACTTTGACTAGGTGAGAGCTGATCGCTCACCATTGTCTCCAGTCTGGCAGACACATGACACAACCCTGTTAATTCATGGTGACTCACATCCATATAGGCATTCCATGCCACAGTAATTGCATGATACAACATAAGAACATAAGAATGGCCGTACCGGGTCAGACCAAAGGTCCATCTAGCCCAGGATCTGTCTGCTGACAGTGGCCAATGCCAGGTGCCCCAGAGAGAGTGAACCCTACAGGCAATGATCAAGTGATCTCTCTCCTGCCATCCATCTCCGTCCTCTGACAAACAGAAGCTAGAGACACCATTCCTTACCCATCCTGGCTAATAGCCATTTATGGACTTAACCACCATGAATTTATCCAGTTCTCTTTTAAACCCTGTTATAGTCCTAACCTTCACAACCTCCTCAGGTAAGGAGTTCCACAAGTTGACTGTGCGCTGCATGAAGAAGAAAAGATCATAAAATAATTCTCGATTCAGGAGTAGTACAGCCAGTGCCCTCAATTCATCACATTAGGGTCCCCCCAATCTCCCTCCACACCACAGCCTCCCCTTCTTTCCTGCCTCCCCAAGCCAGGGGATGTGTGCAGAACTCCATTCTTCCCTTCCCCCAATATAATTATTTGTTTTCTATCTGGAAGATAAGTCATTCAGGGCATGGACATGTTACACACTAGTGGGATGATGGGCAGAGCTGAAATAGGAGGTATTGTTATGCATGAAGGTGTTTAATGGGTGCCATCAACTGATGCTTTGATCTCCAGACAATTGCTCGAGTGTTTGAAGCTGTGGCTCTGCTGAACAGCTGACAACTCCATGTGTCCCCCATTTACTGTATTTTCCTCAGTATTCTGTTCCCCCCACCCCCAGATCAATAGAATTCCGCTCACTGATGCCTAGAACGTTCCCTGAGATTTTGGAATTGATTGGATGTGGTGTTCAAAAGTTATCCTGTTACAGACAGACAGACAAATGCTGGCAAGTTGAGTGCAAGGCCCTGCAAGCTCGGCCAATTTGTGATCCGAATGGACTGCTTCCTTGAGATGGATGCTATGGCAGATTCTCAGCTAAAGTCCTGCATTGCATCTGAAGGACTCCATTACTGTTATTATCCATGTGGTCACACAGCTGTGCATTGCACTTCGTATAAACTTTACATAGTCCTTTGCCCTGAGAAAATACAGTGTGAAGAGCCTGATCCTGTTTTATTAAATCAAGGGGGTGAGAGGTACCTTTTATTTGAATGAAAGCAGGCTCAGGCCCTGAGTTAGACAGAGTGGATTTGATCCTCCACTTCCTTTTACTTGCTTAGTCATTTACACCTGTGCAAAATGGGTGTAAACGGTCAATGGATGGTAGCATTTTGCTCTTGCTTTGAAGAGGGGTAAAACATTACCCAATTTGCAAGGCAGTGGAGAATCAGCCCCAATACAGTGACTATCAGAGTTGGTGGAGTGGTAGCTGCGACTGGGAAAGGGAAGGGCAAGGATTCCAGGGAGATGTATCAAGAGAATTACTTTGCTTTGTTGCTTGTGTGTCTTGTTCAGAGGTTTTTTAATGTGGTATTTTGCCATTCCATTTCCATTTTGGGAGTTGAGCAAAGAGTAGATGGTATTGGGGCAGAACTCAGCTCCTGCCATTCCTGATGTTCCATCTTGAAGTTATCAAGGCTAGATTTCAATCCTCTGACACAAATGTCAGAATGGGCAAAACTCGTGGGGGGGGAGAATGGGGTCTGGTAGCATTATGCAAATCCCTACATAGAAGACAGGATTTCTGCCACGTCATGGATAATGCGATCTCTGGAGCTATCTTGTCCTATGGCACTAGCTAATTATGTGGAAGACCAGACAACTGGTAAGATTAGGGTGACCAGACAGCAAGTGTGAAAACTGAAATGGGGGTGGGGGGTAATAGGAGCCTAGAAAAAGACCCAAAAATCAGGACTGTCCCTATAAAATTGGTACATCTGGTCACCCTAGGTAAGATCTACTGGACCTTTGAGTCTAGCACCACCAGCATAAAATTCTGACCTTGTTTTGGACAGAAAGGAGAATCACACTGTAATGTTGTCACTTTCGTATCTTACCTCTCTCCTTTTTTTCATCTGAAAAATAAGTCTGATGTGTACTGTGACTTCTGATTTTAAAGATATCATCTCCCTTTACCAGGGGGCTAGTGATTTTGGAGATGTTTTTAAGTGAGATCGCACTTGAACCTTCGAGTTTGGAACGCATATCCTCGAGCCGTTTGATTTAGAAACAGAACGTGCCTTTTTAAACACTCCTTCTCTTCCTTGAAATGAGTCTCACCAGGAGTATGGCAAGGAAATTATTTTAGAGTGTAATGAAAGAACCTAATCAGACATACTAGTGGCTAATAAAAGTGCATAAAAAGAATAAATGACTTTTTGGCAGAGACGAAAACAGAAGAAAGTGGCATAATTACTGGAAATATCCAAACTATACAGCAACAGACATCTTGGGTCAATAGGTTACAGCAGCACCACTGCAAACTGAACCCTTTGGGATAGCTTGATTGAATAGTTTAACTGATTTAGTGTTAGAGTAATTGGTAAATAGATACATCAATCCAGTGAAGCCCTAAATTGTACCATTACAGGGTGGTTATGGTCAGAAAACTCACTCTGTGGGAAATGGCACCTTGTTACTTCACATATTATCCACTCCCCATGGGGTAAATTTTCAAAGCATTGCACAGGGTATTATCTGCATGACTCCTAATAAAGTAAATAGGAGTTGAGTGAGGGTAAAACCAAGTGCAGAACATTGAGGTGTTATACCTATAAGTCTTTTGAGTCTCATGCTATCTGCTTAGTTCACTGACAAAGAGATGGGTTTACTACTGTCAATATGGCAAGGTCAGTGAAGCACAGGAAGAGGGAACTG
The DNA here is from genome assembly GCF_003597395.2 of Chelonoidis abingdonii. NCBI lineage: Eukaryota > Metazoa > Chordata > Testudines > Testudinidae > Chelonoidis > Chelonoidis abingdonii. Next base: position 326,087,317 of record NC_133769.1, read on the forward strand.
AGCCTGTATTCAATTGTGCCTCCCACAGTAGCAACACAATCCTTAGCTCATGTGCAGAGCAGATGGTGTACACTAGAGCAGGAGGAATTTAGATGGATTTTTTTCAGCTGCCAAGTGGCGATTGTACTGCTGTCGGTTAAGAGAAATCCAGTTTTGACTTGCAAAGCTTGCTGTTCTATTTTGGAAGTCATTGATGGAGAATTAATATGCAATAAGACAAAGGTGGTTACAGAGCTGCCTTTTGCAGTATCACCAACCCCAAATGTTCAACAATCATGAGTCAGGCTCATCAAAAATCATGAGATTGGCTTTAAAATCATGTGTTCATGTAAAACTAATAGATTTGGAGTTCTTTTTATTTGCCTTCTGCTTTTTGAGCCTTCAGGGTGTACTGGGATCACATTTTGAAGCTTTCTCCACAGCCACAAGGGCTGGAAACTTACTTTTTTTTTTTTTAAGAATGAAAGGCTAAAATCATCACTTATCCACTTGACCCCAGGAGCTGGGGCTTAAAAAAAACAATAATTATCATGAGGCTCATGACAAAATCATGAGAGTTGGCAACATTGCTTTTTAACTAACCATAGCTACCTTTATGGAAAAAGTTTACTTTCTCCATTACAAGCACTTCTGAGGTTTTCAGTAGCCTTTCTTGTTGTGCTAAGCAATTTCTTTCCTAAGATCTGGCTTGCCTCACAGGTATCTATCAAATCACTGTGCCCCAGACAAGTGCCCCATTGTGCACAAGCTTGTGCCAGTCTCTTGCACTGGGAAATGTGATCGTAGTTCTATTTTAAAAACAAGTGCCTTTTAAATGTTGAAAAATAACCTACTTTCCACTCCAGTATTGTAAGCTTTTGTTCTTCTGTTTGTTGCTTGCTGTAGATAACGTAGATTTAATAAGTGAACAGCAATTCTTGGTTATATCAGTAGGTGGCTCACAACTATGAATTGTAGTAGAAAGTTAAAAAGTGAAAGCTATAGTTAGGCTGAATTTGGTCTGAAGTTTCTGTGTTGCTATAACATACGTTAACAACATGAAGACACAGGTCTAAATTTTCATAGAGTCATAGATTCCAACATCAGAAGGGACCACTGTGATCATCTAGTCTGACCTCCTGTGTAACATGGGCCACAGAACTTCCCTCAAACAGCTCCTGTTTGAATTAGAGCAGGCCTGCACAACATATCCCCGCGGGCTGCATGCAGCCTGTGGAACCTCACTGTGCGGCCCGCAGGGGGATTCTAAATCCCTCGCACACAGCACTCTGCGGGCAGCCCAGAGCCCTTTAAATCCCAGCTGCAGCAGGGAGTCAGAGGGCTCTGGGCTTTCCACAGCGGCGGGGAGCGTAGATGCCTTTAAATCCCAGCCTCAGCCGGGAATCAAAAGGCTCTGGGTTGCCCGCAGTGGCGGGGAGCCCAGAGCTCTTTAATTCCCAGCCGCGGCCAGGAGTCAGAGGGCTCTGGGCTGCCCGCAGTGGAGGGGAGCCCAAAGCCCTTTAAATCCCAGCTGCAGCTGGGAGTCAAAGGGCTCCGGGCTGCCCGCTGAGATTCCCAACCACGGCTGGGATTTAAAGGGCTCAGGGCTCCCTGCGGCTGTAGGCAGCCCAGAGCCCTTTGAATCCCGGCCCGCGGCCACTGATTGCCCCCTCCCTGGACCCGTGCCCCAACTGCCCCCCAGAACTCCTACCCCCTATCTAACACCACTGATCCTTGTCCCCTGATACCTCTCTCCCAGGACCCCTGCCCCTAACTGCCCCCCAGGACCCCAGCCCCTATCTAAATGCCGCTGCTTCTTGTCCCGCGATTGTCACCTCCTGAGACCCCTGCCCCTAACTACCTCTTGGGACCCCAGCCCCTATCTAAGCCTCCCTTCTCCTTGTCCCCAACTGCCCGCTCCTGAGACCCCCCCAACTTTCCCCCAGGACCCTACCCCCTACCTGTCCCCTGATAAACCCCTGGGACTCCCATGCCTATCTAACTGCTGCCTGTCCCCTGACTGTCCCCCTGAACCTCCGCCCCATCCAACTCCTGCTGCTCCCTGTCCCTTGACTGCCCCCTGGAACCCCGTACCCCTTCTCCAACCGACCAGGCCCCTTACCGTGCCACTCAGACCAGTGTGTCTGGCTCCATGCAGCTCCAGACACGTTGCTGCCATGCTCCCCGGCGGAGCCACAGCTCCCCCCCCAGCACCTGCCTTCTGGATTTGAACACCTCAAAATTCAGGAGTGGTCAAGCTCAGTTTGGGCAGCTGTTACTTCATTTCTCCCAAATCAAATATACTGATCCACTGTAACTTGCTGTAGAAAAAGTAGGATAAAATTGAGCAAGAAATGCTTATTAGGACTGGAATTGCTATTTTCAACAGCCATTGCCTTTTTGTTGTATTAAAAGAAGACAGTGATATGCATTGACATTCACCAATAGAAAAAAAAGAGATGGAAACAAAAGAAATAAATTAAAGGGCACCTCACTCTTTCCTCATTTATGGGAGGACAGTCTTATATCATGTTCATCCAGAACTATCCTCAATCCCACAAGCTGAAAATTGTCCACTTTACTGCAGTTCCTGTCACAATATGGGAACAGCCTAGATCTGTGTTTTGTGCAGCATCCAAAATTCCTTACTGAACGACCCACCCTGAGGAGCGTTACCAGTGACCCCAGGGCTGGAGGCACAGGAAGGTGTGTGGTGTCGTGGCACTACGTAGGGGGGAGCTCCCAGGGCTAGGAAAGACAGCAGCAGGTAGAATGGTGGAAGAAAGAAAGGCAGTGGTGTGGAGAAAGGGGGAGCCAGTTGCTGAAGGGTGGCAGGGGCTGGGTCGGTGAGGAAAGAGCAGGACTGGGCAGCAGGGTACAGGGGGCTCCCCAGGGCTGGGCAGGGGCAGCCAAAAATTTTTGCTTGGGGCAGCAAATAAGTCCTAGAGCCGGCCCTGCTGGGTTCTCCAGCCGCCTTTGAGCCCCGGCGCCTTATTTGACCTCTATGGCTCCCACCACCGGTTCAGTGGGAGCCCCGTTGCATTTAAAATACAGTATCACCTCCCCACCCCAACCTTCCTTCTTTGGCAACAGCGTTTTGGTGGGAAGCCACTGGTGCAGGAGGGTTTGGGTTACGCCGCTGGTCGGCCGTGGGGCGAGGTGTCTGCGGGGGCTGGGGGTTTTTGGCTCAGCTATTTTCTTTGGAGTAATGTGGCCTCGCCGCGTTTAAAGTTGTTGCGCCTGTATTAGGCATATTTTTTGGAAGAAAACATCCAATCCTTGAGGTTTTAAAATGATCAGTGATGGGAGGATAGGGTGACCAACACACAAATGTGAAAAGTCAGGCCAGGGGTGGGAGTAATAGGGCCTTTATATGAGAAAAACCCCATAAAAATGGGACCCCCTATATTAGCTCCGGACACTGGCACCTAGATATGGGAGAATCCCCCACAAGGCCTTGATAGTTGATTCCAGTGGTAATGATTGTTCTACGGGTAAGATTTACACGTTTATTTCCAGGGCTGAATTTGCTTCTAGTTTCAACTTGCCATCATTGGACTGTGTATTGACTTTTCTTTGCTAGCTTGAAGAGGCCTATTATTAAATTATGCTGTCCCCCATGGTAAGCATTAGAAACTGCTGATCAGTCGCTCTTTAACCTTCATCTTTATTCAGCTAAATCGATTGAACTCCTTGAGTTTATTGCTAGAAGAATGTTCAATCAATCATTCGTCATGGCCCTTCTACTGAAGTTTGACTTGTCTATATTCATTCAACATTCCTCCTTGACTGTGGCACCAGACTACACTGTTCCAGCAGCAGCAGTCACATCCAGCTGCCAGAATACAGAGGTATAGTAATTTCTTAATCCTACTTGAGAATTCCCCCATATGATCCAAGATCACATTTCCCATTTTGGCCACAGCATCGCTACTGGAGAGCTCAATGGTTCACTGATTCTCCACCATGCCCCCCAGTTCTTTTAGACTCCCTGGTTCCTTGGCCCGAAGTCCCCCAATTCTATAAAACCCAAAACGTTTGTAAATCCGCTACATTCCTCTTGTCCTAGATGTATGACTTTTACATTGCCTATGAAAACACATTGCTTCGCCCGCTACCCAAGTTACCAAATCACTCTGTATTTCAGTTGGGACTTTCCCTATTAATTATTTACCATTTCGCAACTTTTGTTGGAGATTTGCTTGATTACTTATGAACTTTTCCACTTTGGAAATCAGTGTAGTCAACTGCAGTAATGCCCTGAGATGACAAATGGGTATGGCATTTTGAAAAGGGTAGGGATCAAGTGGTTGAAATGTGCAAATAGTGGAGATGTGTAGAACAAGCTTAGAAATCTATTCGATGTGATGACTAGGAACAATAGAATATCATGGTGACAGGGATCATGACGGTCATCTAGTCCACCCCCTGCTCAAAGCTAGCGACAATCCCCCAGACAGATTTTGCCCCAGATCCCTAATGGCCCCCTCTAGGATTGACTTCAACAACCCTGGGTTTAGGCAGAGCCAATGCTCAAATCGCACTGAAACATTCCCTCCCAGTACTGATGGCTCCATTAAGGATGAGCTTAAAAATGCAAATTATGATTGTAAAAACATTCGTCTGGTATCAAGTGAAAATAATACAAACCTTGTACTGAAGTATTGCTCTATTTGGTCGGAAGCAACTGCCATTATGAACAGAGAGCAGAAAGTTTGGACGTAGAGATGAAAGTTCTTCAAAGATGGCAGGTGTAAATGAATGATTTTAAGACAAATGAAGGAAGTTGAAGGAAGAGCACGTATGATTGGCTGGCAATCAGAAAGATTCTCTATGGGTGGGGACACTGTCGAAACAGCAGTATGACTATGGCAAAGAAATAATGCCAATAAAACCAAGGTTTCAGTCGAACTTAGAAGCTGACAGGGCGGCTCTAGGAGTTTGCCGCTCGAGGACGGCATGGCAGGTGCTTCCGGCTGTAGCTGCAGAGTTTCCACTGGTCCGCGGCTTCAGTGACCTCCGGCGAGGCGGCCTGCAGGAGTCCACCGGAGCCGTCTGGCACCAGCAGACCCTCCGCAGGCAAGCCGCCGGAGGCAGCCTGCCTGCCACCCTCGCGGCACCGGCAGAGCACCCCCCCGCGGCTTGCCGCCCCAAGCACGAGCTTGGCGTGCTGGGGCCTGGAGCCGCCCCTGAAGCTGACCACCAGCTAGATGGTGGGACATGGACATCTTATGTGGGGATATAACCAGGCTGGGCTTAATGGAGGAACAAGCCATGGACAGGAATGAATGGTGACACTGTACTACTCCTCGTGTCTGCAAAGAAGCTCCGGGATGAAAAGAAGAACAATTTTTGAGTCATTTGCGGACTTTATTTCAGGCCATTCCCTGCATATATTCACGAGAGACAGGGATAGTGCCAGGAGCCACCCCTCCCTTCCACAGGAGCAGGCAAGACTCTCTTTGGGGCGTATGCTGCTTGCACTCAGCTAATGCCCCAGTGGGTGTTAGCTGCCTGAAAGCGGGGCAGGATTATGGTCCCCTTTCCATGTCCCCACTGTCCTATGGAAGTGGCCAGTGTTGTGTCTTCTGCTGTACACACCATCCATAACACACAGGAAAGACACGGGCAAGCTGGGGTCTAGATAACTGTGTACAATACGCAAGGCCTAGCTACATATACACACTGCTGTTCTGATGGCTCTGGAAATATAGTAGACATTGAAGGCTGCTCTTTAAATGTAAAGGGACACTACCTGATGCCTGTTCACTAACGGCAGGCACAGAGCATGCTGGACTCTCTCAAAGGGTGGGGGAGCTGTTACTATGATGTCTTCTTCATTTGTCTCAGACTTCTTTTGTCTTAAAATTATTCCTTGGGAGCCCCCAGCCAAGAGCAATTTTAACTGAGTGAACTCCAGATACATTTGGCTCTTGCTTCCCCCAACAGCATATGTGTGGGCACTTAGGGCGGAAACTTGCCCTGGGTAATTATCCAGGAGCTCCCTTTGAAAATACAGATAGGGGTGTCTGACAAACATCTGCTTGGGAATGATGCTACAGGACAAAAAGACATTTAAATGAGATTTTTTTTACATAGCACTTAGGGCAAAGATTTGTAATATCTTATCAAACAAGCAATATGCACAATGGCTTCTCTGTTACCATACTGGAAATGTGCATTGCAAGATATGTGTTAATACTAGCACCTACCGTATCATGTTTATATGATGCTGTATGAGCTGTTTGTACTCTCATAGTATCAGTCATTGATGTCACAAGCTGGGCTATTTAGAGGAGAAAGGTTCTCCCAAGTCTAGATGACTTAAATCACTTACTCAACAATCCTTTTGTGATTTTTCTTGCGGTATCGGACTGTTAATTTATTTAATGAAGAATTCATTTGTGGCCAATGTCTGGTTAACCCAGCCACCATAAAACCAAGCTACATGTGATGGCAGGTACTGCCAGAGATACCTCAACATAACGCTCTCAATAGCCTTCCCTGAAAAAAGGACGATTAGAGACAAATTGATAATTGGCGAGTTCAGGGTTAAGAGGTGGTCTCTGGCGCTGGGGCCTAAAATCATATCTTTAAGAGAGGCTGATCACTGTCTGGCTTTATTAAGTACATGCAGTAAATCACTCAACTCCTCTTCACACTCTCAACTTTCTTGATGGGCCCAATCAATTCAATTACCTCAACTAACTCCCCCAGCTTGCTCAACATCCATGCAGTCACTGCACTTTATTAAGTTGAGCACTCACTTAACTCAGAAAGAGATACAAGCTAATGTCCCCATTGTTACGATTCCAAACACTCTGCCCTCTGAAAAATGCTAAACACAAATACAAATACTTCCCACTACTTAGCCACTGCCTCCCACTCAGATCAACCTCCCGGATTTGGGGGACTCAGTCTGTTCTTATCTCACTCCATTGCTGGAGGTCTTCTTGAAATTCAAGGGTTTAAAACATTCTTATTTTAATTGTATTTCCTTCTAATCCCAACAATGGTTTTTGTAATTGTCTCCCTCTATTACAGTTACAGAAATGAGTAAAGAGTCCATTAAAAAAGAAGTGTTGGATATAGAGAAATACTGCCAACTACAGTACCAAGGAAACATTACAGCTTCCCTTTGCCCCCAAATACCAGTTCCTCGCTGTGGATAAATAGCTATTCAAGTCCTTCTGGGAGTAATTCTCTTTTTCTCAGTAGTGGGTTCAGAGTACACTGTACCAAAGAACAGTCTGTTTTCCAGAATGCATGTCTAATCCATACTCTCTCCGTACCCAGGGGGAGCTGGAAGGCTAGGAGCAGTGGAAGAGGGGGAACATACAAAGAAGAATAGTGGATTGAATGATTATTCTAACAATGGAATCACATGGCAGAAAAAGCAATTTCCCATCTCCTCCCCAGGTATCTGAGTCTCCTCATACAAGGTTTCTCTTAGTCTAGAAAATGCCTCATTTTGATGTATTTGTCATGTGATCCCTTATCTAGCCCTAAAGACTGGTTCTGTTTTCACTCGCTTGAGATAGAGGTAAGCAGGAAGGCTGTCTAATGAGTCAGGCAATGGCCTGGAAGTCAGGACACCTCGGTTCCAGTCTTTGCTTTGCCACTGATTTACTGTGACTTTAGGTCACCTCAGCTCTCTGGGTTGCTGTTTCCCTTTCCAACTCCACTTTTTCTCACCGTGTGTTTGTATAGCATCTAGCACAATGCAACCCTGTCCTTGGCTGGGGTCTCTAGGCACAATGGCTCCAGACAATAAAATAATCCAAGTAATATATTAAGAGTAACTCCATTTATGAAAATCAATGGAGTTACACTGATGTAAAACAGGCATAAGGGAGACCAGCATCAGGCCCTTAGTGCTCCAGCTTCAATTCAGTTTTGATCTGTATCTTTTTTCCCCTCACATGGCTTGATTCTCCTCTCCCTTACACTGCTGTATGAATCAGGAGTATCTCCATTGCAGTCAATGGCATGAGAGGAGAATCAGGCTTATAGGTTTTGTTGTACTGTCTGATCCTCTCACTGTATCTTTCAGATCTTCAGTGATCTGAAATTCAAAAAAGAGTCCTACAAAAAGTGGAAACTAGGTCAAATAACAAAGGATGAATATAAACAAATAACACAAGTATATAGGGACAAAATTAGAAAAGCCAAGGCACAAAACGAGATCAAACTAGCTAGAGACATAATGGGTAACAAGAAAACATTCTACAAATAAATTAGAAGCAAGAGGAAGACCAAGGACAGGGTAGGCCTGTTACTCAATTTGAGGGGGGAAGACAATAACATAAAAGGTGGAAATAGCAGAAGTGCTAAATAACATTTTTGTTTCAATTTTCAGTAAAAAGGTTGTTGGTGATTGGATGTCTAACATAGTGAATGCCAGTGAAAATGAGGTAGGATTAGAGGCTAAAATAGGGAAAGAACAAGTTAAAAAATAGGGCTTGTCTACATTGGCAATTAACAGTGCTGCAACTTTCTCAATCAGGGGTGTGAAAAAACACACCCCATAGCACAGCAAGTTGCAACTCTGTAAAGCACCAGTGTGAACAGTACCCCAGCACTGGGAGCTACGCCCCTCATTGAGATGCCAGTGTAGACTAGCCAGACAAATTAGATGTCTTCAAGTCACCAGGACCTCATGAAATATATCCTAGAACACTCAAGGAGCTGACTGAGGAGCTATCTGAGCCATTACTGATTTGAAAAATCATGGAAGACGGGTGAGATTCCAGAGAACTGGAAAAGGGCAAATACGGTGCTGACCTATAATAAGGGAAATAAAGACAACTGGGGAATTACAGACCAGTCAGCTTAACTTCAGTACCAGGAACGATAATGCAGCAAATAATTAAGCAATCAATTTGTGACCATCTAGACAATAATAAGGTGATAAGTAACAGTCAGCATGGATTTGCTAAGAACAAATCATGTCAAACCAACCTGATAGCTTTCTTTGCCAGGATAACAAGCCTTGTGGATGGGGGGCAAGTGATAGACATGGTATATCCTGACTTTAGTAAAGCTTTTGATACTGTCTCCCATATCTTCTCATAAACAAATTAGGGAAATACAACCTAGATGGAGCTACTATAAGGTGGGTGCATAACTGGTTGGAAAACCATTCCCAGAGACTAGTTATCAGTGGTTCACAGTCAAGCTGGAAGGGCATAATGAGTAGGGTCCCACAGAGATCAGTTATGGATCCAATTCTGTTCAATATCTTCATCAATTATTTAGATAATGGCATAGAAAGTGCACTTACAAAGTTTGTGGATGATACCAAGCTGGGAGGGGTTGCAAGTGCTTTGGAGGATAGGATTAAAATTCTAAATGATCTGGACAAACTGGAGAAATGGTCTGAAGTAAATAGCCTCAAATTCAGTAAGGCAAAATGCAAAGAATTCTACCTTGGAAGGAACAATCAGTTGCGCACGTACAAAATGGGGAAATGACTGTCTAGGAAGGAGTACTGTGGAAAGGGATCTGGGGGTCATAGTGGACTACAAGCTAAATATGAGTCAACAGTGTAACGCTGTTGAAAAAAAAAAAAAAAAAGGAAACATCATTCTGGGCTGTATTAGCAGATGTGTGGCAATTCTTCTGCTCTACTCCGTGCTGATTAGGCCTCAACTGGAATATTGTGTTCACATTTCACGAAAGATGTGGACAAATTGGAGAGAGTGCGGAGAAGAGCAGCAAAAATGATTAAAGGCTTAGAAAACATGATCTTTGAGGGAAGATTGAAAAAACTGGGAGAAGAGAAGACTGAGGGGGGACATAACAGTTTTCAAATACATAAAAAGTTGTTTCAAGGAGGGAGAAAAAGTGTTTTTCTTAACCTCTGAGAACAGGACAAGAAGCAATGGGCTTAAATTGCAGCAAGGACAGATTAGACTGGACATTGGGATAAACTTCTTGTAAGCGAGGTTAAGCACTGGAATTAATTGCCTAGGGAGGTTGTGGAATCTCTGACATTGGAGATTTTTAAGAGCAGATTAGACAAAAACCTGTCAGAGGTGGTCTAGATAATACTTAGTTCTGCCATGAGTGCAGGGGACTGGACTAGATGACCTCTTGAGGTCCCTTCCAGTCCTGCGATTCTATGGTTCCACGGTTTATCAGCTAAAGCATTGCTGAATCCATAATGGAGGAGCATTGTGTCCTGAGAACTGAAAATCAAGATGAATGGGTTCCTTTCCCATCTCTGCTGCTTTGAGTTACTTACCTCTCTGTTTTCAGTTTCCTCAGCTATAAAATGGGGATAATATTAATTCTGTATCTCACCACAGAGTTAAAGGCTTAATTCATTGAAGTTTGTAAAGCACTTTGATATCCTCCAATCAAATTAATATAGAAATGCAAAGCATTATTGCGGTTCCTCCACTATATAGTTTACACACACACACACACACACACACAATATTCTTTCTAACAAACACTTTGCATGTGTGGTCTCGTGCCAGAGAATAATCATTTTGCCAAGTGTTTGATTATTTGGACCAGCTATTTTTGAACTATGCAACTTCCAAAAAATGACAAATATCCATTTTTGGAAGAATCTGATATATTTTTTTTACTATTGCATTACTCAAAATTCCAAATTGGGTTGATCTGAGAACTCCAAATATATTGCATTGCATTAGGGTTTAAGGAAATGTTCTGAGATCTTACTTACACTCAAAGATCTAGCACAATGGGGCCCCAATCCTTAGTAAGGTTTCTATGGTCTACTGTATTAGAAACAGTAACAATAACATTAGTATTGAACTATCCTGGGTGGAAAACTTCTTCTTTTGCATGTCAAAAGAGGTGATTAACAATATTCAAAAACCACAGTCCAAATTGATGAGCCAGTGAATAGCTTTGGTGCTGTCCCAAACAAGGACTCCTAATAAATTTCGCATTGCTAATCATATCGGGAAGTCAACAAATCATTGTTCAGTAGCCCTCTGGTGACATTTGTTGTTACTCAATTACCCATGACAGCAGCACTGAGTGAAGGTTGTCATCTTCCCCTCATGGATAATTGGAAAAAAAAAATCTGAACAGCTGAAAAATACAGAGATTCTGTAATGGCTTTCATTGTTGTTGTTGTTGTTGTTGTCAAATGGATAAAGGAAACAGTCTCTACAGACTCTGCAAACATTATAACTTTGATTCAATCAATAGGCTGATCAAGAGGAGCCGTTTCCTAGCTTACAGCTCCCAAAGGACCCCCCGTTTTGAGGGTCACACTATGCTCACAGGCTTCTGCTTGGCTGTCTTGGCTTTTGCCTCTGCTCTGCCTCTCTCTCTTTCATAGAATATCAGGGTTGCAAGGGACCTCAGGAGGTCATCTAGTCCAACCCCCTGCTCAAAACAGGACCAATTCCCAACTAAATCAACCCAGCCAGGGCTTTGTCAAGTATGACCTTAAAAACGTCTAAGGATGGAGATTCCACCACCTCCCTAGGTAACCCATTCCAGGGCTTCACTCTGTTCTTGTCTGTTCTCAGTTTTTGTGTGTGTTCTGCCTTCATAGATGGACATGAGCCCACACACATAACTTAACAAAAGCCCTTTATCCACTCAGCCCAAACTCCTGAGTAGGTTTACAACCTGCTATTGTTTTAGGTGGGAGGGGGAGGCTTCTGATTAACTCATCCTGAGAGGTATGTTAAGTGAAGGGTGTGTATATCAGAGAGGTTTGTGATCAATGCAGTCACCAGTGCCTCAGCATAACACTATCTTCTCATTGTCAATCAGGCCTTGTCTACACTTACAGTTTTGCAGCGCTGGCCGTTACAGCTGTGGTCGTACAGCTGTGTACGGCCAGCGCTGCAGTGTGTCCACACTGACAGCGACCAGCGCTGCAGTGTGTCCACACTTGCACCAGTTGCAGCGCTGTTGTGAGTGGTGCATTGTGGGCAGCTATCCCACAGAGCACCTCGTCCCAATTTGCTGCTGGGGGTTGTGGGAAGGGGACGGAAGGGTGCGGGTCATTCCGCTTCCTGTTCCAACGACCCGTGGTGCATCGCTTCCCTTTTCAGCCGTTTGGTGCCATTGTGATTCTGCTGCGTGTGATTTCAGGAAGAATGGAGCCCGAGCTGCTTAGGATGTTGCTGATGAATGTTGCCAGCACATCCCGTCTGGCAGTTGATCTATTCCTTATGCTCCAAAGTGACAGTGAGAGCTCAGATGATGAAATAGATGCTGCTGACGCTGCTGACACTAAATTGCTTGTGGCAGTAACGGACGTGCTCTGCAGCGTGGAACGCCGCCTTTGGGCTCGGGAACAAGTACTGAGTGGTGGGATCACATCGTCCTGCAAGTCTGGGATGACGAGCAGTGGCTGCAGAACTTTAGGATGCGAAAAGCCACTTTCATGGGACTGTGTGCTGAGCTCGCCCAACCCTGCAGCGCAAGGACACGAGACTGAGAGCTGCCCTGTCAGTGGAGAAGCGGGTGGCTATTGCAGTCTGGAAGCTGGCAACTCCAGACAGCTACCGATCGGTCGCAAACCAGTTTGGAGTGGGAAAGTCGACCGTTGGAATAGTGGTGATGCAAGTTTGCAGGGCCATTAATCGCATCCTGTTCAGACGAACGTGACTCTGGGGAATGTGCAGGACATTGTGGATGGCTTTGCCCAAATGGGTTCCCTAACTGTGGAGGGGCAATAGATGGGACGCATATTCCTATTCTGGCACCACCCCACCTGGCATCCGAGTACATTAATCGGAAGGGGTATTTCTCAATGGTTCTCCAGGCGCTTGTGGATCACCGTGGGCGTTTCACTGACATTTACACAGGATGGCCTGGAAAGGTGCATGATGCACGCATCTTTCGGAACAGTGGCCTGTTCAGGAAGCTGCAGGCAGGGACTTTTTTCCCAGACCGTAAGATCACAGTGGGGGACGTCGAAATGCCCATTGTGATCCTTGGAGACCCCGCTTACCCGTTAATGCCTTGGCTCATGAAACCGTATACAGGGAAGCTTGACATGAGCAAGGACCGGTTCAACTACAGGCTGAGCCGGTGCAGAATGACTGTGGAGCATGCTTTTGGCCGTTTAAAGGGGAGATGGAGAAGTCTCTACGGGAAGCTGGACGTGGGGAAAGCAGCATCCCAGCGATTATAACCGCGTGCTGTATCCTCCATAATATTTGTGAAGGGAAGGGTGAAACCTTCAGTGACGAATGGCCTCCGAGGTTCAACGCCTGGAGGCTGAATTTGCCCAGCCAGAGAGCAGGGCGAATAGAGAGGCCCAGCACAGTGCTTCAAGGATAAGGGATGCCTTAAAGGAGCACTTTGAGGCTGAAAGCCAACAGTAATGTTGGGTGCCTTCCACTGCAGTTAAGAGCATTGCTCACAGCAGTTACCTGCAGTGGTTTCATTGATTTGCAGTTCCTATTTTTTACTTGTAGTAGATGTTACAGTTTCTGTAATAATAAACAGTGAATAAAAAGACAAGAAATCCTTTATTAAAAATACAGTACATAAAACAGGAAGGGGGTACGGTGATTAGCATTACACTCCAGGTTTGAATATGTTCTCCTTGGGGTTCTCTGCATGCCTGTGCTGACTTGGGGCACTGCCTGCTCTGCACTTGGGGCACTGCATTTGCTGCTGCACTTGGGGATAGCCCAAATGCTGCATGGTCAAATGGGTGTTGATTTGCATTGGTAACGGTTAGTTATCAGGCTGTGAGGTGAACGTACTGGTGTTGGGGGCAGTTGGTGGTGGTAAGCACCAGGATGCTGGAGAGGGTGTTTTGAGGAACATTGGGGCACAATCAATGCTGAGTTTTGGTATTATGGACTGAGGCATCCACGGTGGTGGTCTGCCTGCATGTCTACCATTGTCTGAACACATCTTGAACACGGGGTTCGTGGGGGGGGGGGGGGGGGGCGCGTCAGGCTGGGTCCCTGTCTGGCTTTTTCAGTACCTGCTGGCCAGGGGGTTAAGGCAGACCAGGTGCTGGGGGAAAAAAATCACAGAGAAAATTCACCCAGTCCCCCAGGAGCAGAGCAGCCAGTGGCCACTGATCACAGAAAAGCGTAGACAGGGCTGGTTAGCACCCACAGGGACACTCAGCAAGTGCATTGGGTGGGGGGGCAGAACCAGGGGCCTTCAGTCCCAGGAGACTGACCCTTCCAGCTGCCCCCGGCTTTGTCTCTTTCCAGGCCAGCAGGGCACCTATCTGTTCTCCTTTTTTATAATCTGGCTGATCCTTACAGTGCTGGGGCCCGTCAGTTACCACCCTTGCCGGCTACAGTGTCATGCCGAAAAAGACCGTCGGCCATCACCCCCTGCCCTCTAGCAGGGGTCGTTCTTGCACCTTATCCTGCATCACCTAGCTATCGAGTCGCACAGAGGGGAAACTGAGGCACACAATACATATCTTCAGAGACAACGTTGAGAACATTCCCACTTCGTCCTGGGAGTGATTGCCTCCCCCAGGGGCGGGAATGCAAGACACTAGGTGTTTGCTGCGGCACTGGGAGCACTGAGGACTCTGCCACCGAAGCCTCAACCCCCAGCCCTGCTGCAGCCCCCCTGGCAGCTCTGGCTGTGGGTTGCCCAGCTGAGAAAAGAGGGGACTGTCAGCCGCCAAGCACCGGCAAGCCTAGCGTGGGGAGACACCCCGAACCCAACTGGGATGGAACACAGGCCTGCGTGCGTGCTCTCCCTCTGGCAAGTGGGGGGCCGCAGCGCGTCAGCCCCCTTAGGGTCACACTAGCTGGTTAGGGGGAGCCCCCCGGCCTCCTCGGCTGCTGGGAGTGAACTCTCAGAGCCACCAGCAACCCCTGCCGGAGTCCACTGGACGGGGCACCTGGGGGAGACTTGAGTGACCCAGCCAGCGCTCTGAGGACACCCTGGAGTGTCACGGCAGCAGAAAGTTACCGCCTGGCCCCTGGGGGTCACTTCAGAGCCCAGAGCTCGCTCGGACCCCCCGGAGCCCCAGTCCGGCACTCCGGCAAGCCCCGCTCTCCCGGCCGGAGCTCCGGCCAGCCCCGCAAGCCCGCTCTCCCCGGCCGGAGCGCCGCAAGCTCCGGCAAGCCCGCTCTCTCCCGGCCGGAGCTCCGGCCAGCCCCGCTCTCCCGGCCGGAGCTCCAGCAAGCCCCGCTCTCCCGGCCGGAGCTCGGCAGCCCGGCTCCCGCCAAGCTCCGGCCAGCCCCGCTCTCCCGGCCGGAGCTCCAGCAAGCCCCGCTCTCCCGGCCGGAGCTCCGGCAAGCCCCGCTCTCCCGGCGGAGCTCCGGCCAGCCCCGCTCTCCGGCCGGAGCTCCGGCAAGCCCCGCTCTCCCGGCCGGAGCTCCGGCCAGCCCCGCTCTCCTCCTCTCCAGGCTCTAAGCCCAGGGCAGTGGAGTGCTAAGCAGTGACGAGAGAGGCTGAAAAGGAATGCTGGGATAAGTCCTAATACCCTGGAGGCCAATAAAAACGCTGGTGAGTGTCCACACCTGATGACCAGCGCTGCATCACCAGCGCTGGTCTCGCTACACCGGAAGCAGACCCAGGTGTACAGCCAGCGCTGCAAACAGGGAGTTGCAGCACTGGCTGAGCTTTTAAGTGTAGACACCTGCTAAGTTACAGCGCTGTAACCCCCTCGCCAGCGCTGCAACTTGCAAGTGTAGACAAGGCCTCAGATGTTATTCAAACGATCAATGCAGTCACCAGTGCCTCAGCATAACACTATCTTCTCATTGTCAATCAGATGTTATTCAAACGATCAATGCAGTCTCCAGTGCCTCAGCACAGCACTATCTTCTCATTGTCAATCAGATGTTATTCAAAAAATGGTTCTGGTAGATGTTGTAAGGATCCAGTGCAGATTTAGAGAGGGAAAGGGCCTTTGCTATATTTAAGTACTGTGCGTGTGTACACAGGGACAGTCTCAGGGCAGCTTGCATCAACCCTTGATTTGTTGGCATTTGGCCCTTTCTATCATGCCACACTAAAGTTCACAGCAGGGAACCTATTTGTCAAGCCAAAACACAAGGAGAGCGGGAGAACCTCCAGTCTACCAACAGGACTACATGGGGAGTTCCTTTAAACACTACGCTGGGAAACCTTAAAATATAAAAGGTGAAATTGATGTATTTAACATACAGTATGCAGTGTTGTTGCCTTGTCAATCCAGAATGTTAGAGACAAGGAGGGTGAGGTAATATCTTTTATTGGACCAGAGAGAGAAGCTTTTGAGCTACACAGAGCTCTTCAGGTGTGGGAAACTTACTCAGAGTGTCACGGCTAAATGCAGGGTGAGACAGATTGAAATATGTGTTAACTATTTATGCTAAACAATATGTTCCATCTTGTATTCAGCGGAGTTGCTCTGTGTAAACTCAAAAGCTTGTCTCTCTCACCAGCAGAAGTTGATCCAATAAAAGATATTACCTCACCCACCTCATCTCTTTAACATATAGTAAGCTTTGTTAAGGGGGCTCTGTCAGCTTAAAAATCAGGACAGCTGCTGGACTAGGACTGTTGGGGTCAACAGAGGTCACACAGTGTCTATACTTGCACTATACTACATTGACCTTAGATTGATCCTGGCTCAACACTGTTTGAGGAGGTTGTTTTACTGCATTACTGTAATGAAGTGCTTACATTGCCTGGCGATAAATTTTAGTGTAGATACATTCACAGATAGGTCAATACAAGGCAACCTATGTCGACCTAACTTGGTAGCACAGACCAGGCCTTAGTCTGGTAGTGAAAGCCTGCAGGATTGGGCTTTAAATTAGCAGAGGATCACACACATTACTGTGAGTTATAAGGAGATATTGTGGGAATGGTTTAACTAGGACTTGTCAGCCCACAATTGTTTTGCTTTATCTACACGAATATAGCAAAAGTGGAACAACTCCTACCGATAGGTAGCGGGTGGAGCCCCGCTTCGTGGAGGCTAGCCCACTGCTCTGCCTATTCTGCCTCCTGTGGTCAGAAAGCCATGAGCCCCCCCACCCAGAGGAGCCATGAGTACCCCCACCCTCAGCCTGGCCAGAGTGCCCCCCCCTTGGCCAGAGGAGCCTTGGGCTGGCTGGAGGCCTGAGCACCCCCCTCCACATCCTCAAACAGACCTCTCCCAGAACCCAAGCCACACAGGGAAAAGTGTCTTGGACTCTTTCCAGAAGAAGCTTTTGCTATGCTCCATGCAGGTTCTGAGGCAGCTAAGGAGGCGATATTTGCTACTGGGGCGGCTCCAGGCATCAGCACACTAAGCGCGTGCCTGGAGTGGCAAGCTGAGGGGAGGCAGCCTACCAGTCGCCATGAGGGCGGCAGTCAGGCTGCCTTCGGCGGAATGCCTGCGAGAGGTGCGCTGGTCCCATAGCTTTGGCAGCAATTTGGCGGTGGGTACGCCGAAGGTGCGGGGCTGGTGGACCTCCTGCAGGCATGCCGCCGAATCCACGTTACCAGTGGACCTCCCGCAGGCACACCACCGAGAGCCGCCTGACTGCTGTGCTTGGGGCGGCAAAATACATAGAGCCGCCCCTGTTTGCTATTCAACTTCCTGGGTTCACCAATAATCTCTCTGGAGTCCAGGGAGATTACTGATGAACCTAGGAAGCTGAATAGCACATACTGTCTCCTCAGCTGCCCCAGAACCTGCATGGGCATAATAAAACAAAAACTTCCCCCCAAAATTCCTCAACCGGGGTTCCAGCAGCTGCGGCAGTGCTGGGCCTATTATACCCACCCCCCACGTCCCTACCCTTAGCCCTTCCCCTCCCCCTCCATCCATCCAGCTTTGTGATACCTAAAAGTTTTACCAGCATAGTCAAGTTGGTTAGAAGTGTGAAAAAATCACACCCCTTACCAACACATCTATGCTAGCAAAATCCCTATTGTAGATGCAGCGATACTGGCAACAAGTCCTTTTGCTTGTATAGCATGTTCCACTTGGGAAACTCTTTTGCCAGTAAAAGCTGTGTCTCCTCAAAGAGGGTTTTCTGGTAGAGCTTTACTATTGTATCTCTACCCCCTACCAGAAAACCCTTTCAAGGCTGTACTGTGGACTCCAGCAGGCTACATGTACATTAGCAACTGTATGTGTGTCCATAAGAACATAAGAACAGCCATACTGGGTCAGACCAAAGGTCCATCTAGCCTAGTATCCTGTGTTCTGACAGTGACCAATGCCAGGTGCCCCAGAAGGAATGAACAGAACAGGTAACCATCAAGTGATCCATCCCCTGTTGCCCATTCCTAGCTTCTGGCAAACTGAGGCTAGAGACACCATCCCTGCCCATCCTGGCTAATAACCATTGATGGACCTACTCTCCATGAACTTATCTAGTTCTTTTTTGAACCCTGTTATTGTCTTGGCCTTCACAACATCCTCTGGCAAGGAGTCCCACAGATTGACTATGCATTGTGTGAAAAAAACACTTCCTTTTGTGTGTTTTAAACCTGCTACCTATTGATTTCATTTGGTGACCCCTAGTTCTTGTGTTATGAGAAGGAGTAAATAACACTTCCTTATTTACTTTCTCCATACCAATCATGATTTTATAGACCTCTATCATATTTTGAGATAGAGCGACCACATCTGCACGCAGTATTCAAGATATGGATGTACCATGGATTTATATAGAGGCAATATGGTGTTTTCTGTCTTATTATCTATCCCTTCCTTAATGATTCCCAACATGCTGTTCACTTTTTTGCCTGCTGCTGCACATTGAGCGGATGTTTTCAGAGAACTATCCACAATGACTCCAAGATCTCTTTCTTCACTGGTAACAGCTAGTTAGGCCCCATCATTTTATATGTATAGTTGAGATTATGTTTTCCATGTGTATTACTTTGCCTTTAGCAATGTTGAATTTCATCTACCATTTTGTTGCCCAGTTACCCAGCTTTGGGAGATCCTTTCGTAGCTCTTCACAGTCTGCCTGGGACTTAACTATCTTGAGTAGTTTTGTATCATCTGCAAATTTTGCCACCTCACCATTTACCCCTTTTCCCAGATCATTTATGAATATGTTGAATAGGACTGGGCCCAGTAGAGACCGCTGGGGGGCACCACTATTTACTTCTTTCCATTCTGAAAACTGACCATTTATTCCTACCCTTTGTTTCCTATCTTTTAACCAGTTACCAATTCATGAGAGAACCTTTCCTCTTATGCCATGACAGCTTACTTTGCTTAAGAGCCTATGGTGAGAGATCTTGTCAAAGGCTTTCTGAAAATCTAAATACACTATATCCACTTGATCCCCCTTTTCTACATGCTTGTTGATCCCCACAAAGAATTGTCAGACACATAGATTAACATAATTAGTTGGGGAAGAGTCAACATGTTTTTTGTAAAGGGAAATCATGCCTCAGCAATCTACTAGAATTCTTTGTGGTGGCAGCACGGCCAGAGGAGCCATGGGTGGGGCAGCAGGTGGCTGGTGGAGCAAGGGGACCAGCTCCTCGGCCATTGCGCCCCATGCTCAGAGTGGCCCCAACATCGACGCAGCCACCTCCTGCGGCGGCTCAGGTCTCGGCAGCCAAATGCTCCCCACCTCTTGCTAATGCGACGGACGGAGGGAGGCGGAGGGAGGCAAAAGGGCCCCTGTGCCTTTAAAGCCTCCTAGCTGGCGAGCGAGCGCACCGAGCGCCAGGAGCAGGCCGGGGACAGACAGCGGCGCAGGATGGAAGGTGAGCAAGGGGGGGTCCGGTGCCTTGCACTGGAGGGTCCGGGCGAGGGGCTTCCCAGGACCAGGCCTGCAGGGCACAGGCACAGGCTGCGCTGTCTGGATGGGGGGCCCTGGTGCGGCGCAGGAGCCTGGAGCCCAGGGCGGGGGGGACGGGGCCCTGCAGGTGGGAGCGGGTGGCGCAGCCTGGCAGGGGACACCTGCAGAGTGCGCTGGAAAGGAGTGACTCTCCTGGGACCATGGGGGGACAGGGGTATCCACACTCCCAGGAAGCCCGCAGGAGTCTTGAGCCGGGCCCTGGGGTTAATCTGGGGGGAAATGGGAGGAGCCAGGGGGCATGGCCAGAGGAGGAGCCAGGGGGCATGGCCAGAGGAGGAGCCAAGGGGGCATGGCCAGAGGAGGGGTCAATGGGGGGGCCTTTTTTATGTTTGCTCCCCCTACACTTAGAACCTGGCTACGCCACTGAGTAGAGGGGGGAGTAAGCTAGTACGCCTCAGGAGTGTAGGTAAGTACATTCTCAGGCTGTGGCATGGCCTTATACCCATACCAGTGTGCAATGTGGATGGGGGTAAGGAGTGTGTACCAGGTTTCATGTTTTAGAAGTCCTCCACCCCATTGCCAGAATGCACTGAACCCTTTTCTGCCTGACCCTTTCCAATCTACAAAGGTCCCTATCCCCCATTTTCACTGATGATAGTGAGCTGCACTGACCATATTAAAACAGCTTTCCGCTGCACTCTTCTGATCAATACAGGTGAATGTGGATCCTGCTCTGAGAGCAGCTGCCTGGTCTGCTGACTACACCGGGTGCTGATCAGTGTGTGGTTGGAGTACACTGCCCTCCATGGCTTTGCCTAGAGCAGCGGGAACCTTCCTCTCTACAGGGAAATTTCAGAGGCTGGAGCAGGCTGGCACTGTGTGAACTCCAGCTCCGTATGGGAATGCATCATGCACCTGAGGCTCCTGTACTAGAGGGCAAAAGACTTCAAGAGTTGCTCAGAGAGGGCTCCTCATACGTTCCCTTTCTGTGATGAGCGGGACTAGTGTTGTCAGATCCTGAAGTGGCTCATGACCCTCTCCACAACCTCACCAGCCTCTTTGTCTGAAGGAATGTTGATGAGAGGGCACAGAGGATGAAGACCTGGAGGATGAGGAACATGTGATTCTGCATCTCTACCAAAGGAACCAGCTGAGGAAACCCCCTGAACAGAAGTCTGAGCCATGGCAGGAGCTGGAACTTGAGGCTGGTAAGTTATAGTGGACACCCACACTTCCTGCCAATATCTCCTCTTGCTCTGGTTGCCTCATTCTAAATTTTAAGCCTAGCCCCATGCAAGACACAGCTATAAATAAATGTATCAGAGGGGTAGCCATGTTAGTCTGGATCTGTAAAAGCTGCAAAGAGTCCTGTGGCACCTTAGAGACTAAGAGATGTATTGGAGCATGAGCTTTCGTGGGTGAATATCCACTTCCTCTGTGTGGGTATCCACCCACGAAAGCTCATGCTCCAATACATCTGTTAGTCTGTAACGTGCCACAGGACTCTTTGCTGCTTCTATAAATAAATTATTTTATTGATTGTTGATGAGCCACTGTTATGCATTTGGCAGAAGCTATAAAGCAGATTATTAATAAACAATCATTGTGCTCCCGTATCTGTGCGGTTTTCGGCTAGCTCTCAGGCAATGGTGCTCCTAGGGCCACACAGACTGGGGGGAAGGAAGAGGCGGATTTAGAAAGGTTCTGGTCTAAACACCGACACCTGAAATCCTTCCCAGGGGAAACTCCCTGAGCATCCATGAGGGGAATGATGAGGCTGCAGGAGTCCCTGAAGCCCACCAAGGGCTTGTTCCCCAAATTCCATGCAAGAGACATCCTGGTTTGTCTCCAAGAACAATTATCCTTCATTGTCCCCCGCTCCTTGCAAGGTGGAGGACAAGGAAATGGGAGCAGAGGCATTAATATTTGGCCATTCAGGGATTCAGTCCCATTAGGTTTTGTTGGTTTCCTTCTCTTTTTAAAAATATTTTACTTACCTGCCTAATATAGTACTTTTAATCAATGTTAGCATTTCCTTGACTTCTGTGTGGACTCTCCTTCCTAAGTATGATGAGCCTAAGATGGTTTCAGGTTCAGGATTATACCCCAGGATTCACAGTACAGGAGCTGGAGTGGTGTAACTGTGTGGTCCCTTTCCTACTACAAACACTTTTCTCTCTGCCCCACACCCACAATGCCCTCCTCTTTCTCCCAGGGTTAAGAAATAGCTGAAGTCCCAAGGATACACGGGAGGGATAGGGAAAGTGCAGCTAGTGTTATGCGCTTACAGAGAGCACTGATAACTATTTCTAAATGCAGCAGAATTCCCTCCACAGAAAATGGGGAGATAAATATCTTTAGGGCTTGGTTCACATGCAGAACAAGGAAACACAATCCAATTAGCAATACAGGCATCTGCTTCTACCCAGTGATTAAATGACCCCTCCTTCACCCACAAATCTTGACCAGTTTCAACCTTAGTAGCAATTACTGCAGCATACCAGCCACTAAGTGCAATTAACACTGCAGATAAAGAACTGTAAAAAAAAAAAAAAAGAGAGGAAGGGTGGAACCCTTCCCCCACCCAAGCAAATGCTGATAAGGTCGTTAAGAGACATTGAGCCCTCCAAAGGGAGGCTTGTAAACAAGTGTGAGCAGTTAAGTCAAAAGCGTTACACAATGGCCAACATATGAACTCAGCCACCCTTCGCCACAGCACAAACCCAACCCAAAACTGTTAACCCAATGGAGGTACCTGGTTATAATTGTCAGGAATATGTGAATTGTCACAGGAACAAAACCCCCACAAAGCTGGGTAGTCCCACAAGTAAGTGCCAATGTTCTCTTATGTTCTTTTCCAGTAACTGTTCAGGGTGTGAAGTTCTCATTCTCTGTCTCCCTACTGTGCCAAGATGTGTGTGCATATGGCATCCCTGGACCCGCTGACAACTGGGACTAGTGTGCACATGGGTGGGATCCAGAGGCCCGTAGAGATTTTTGTAAACCAGACTTGACCTGATCCCACTCAGGACAGAAGTACTCCCTGTCGCCTTCACAAACGTTATGGAGTGCACCATATATGATTATAAGAATAGTATTTGCCACATTGGCATGCAGACGGGTACGTAGGCACCACCATCACGAAGTGCACACTCTGTAACTATTCTGCAGCCACTGCGTTTGCACCTGAATTCCTGTTTTCCTGGATCACTGATGTTGGGGTATAGTTTCATGAGCCAAGTTATGAGTGGGCATGGGAGGTCCCCCAAAATAACAGTTGGCACAAACACAGCATAGAGAATCATATAGTTTCTGGGGGATTAAGTCCCTTCTTTCCCCTTCAAAGCTCAATCCCAATCTCCTCAGCACCATGACATCATGGCCCTTTCCAGTGTCTCCCACTTTGGCATTCATAAATTGGCCTCTGTAGGCCACTAAGCCTCACAGAACATGTAAAATAGTAACCATTTTGGTTTACATATTCACTACTCCCCTTGTTGGGGGCAAAGTACTGCATATGGATGCTATCCATGGCTCATGCATGGTTTGGAAACCTCATCCTCTGAAATCCAGCTATTATTTCTGGAACTTTTCTTATGTCAGGCACCTGTGGGAAAATCACAATGTCAATTGTCTTGCAAACATATGTAACGCCAACAGATCCCGGTTGTCAGCGGGCAGGATCAACCAGGAACTTCAGGAACTTAGTGCACAAGCCTCTACCGCATGAGCTAAAAGCCATCTGGCTGTTAGCTAAGGCTATAGAGCATGCTTATTTTATGTCTCTCTTAAGTGGCCTCAGTGCCACTAGGTGGGACAGAACACCACACCCAGAAGGTGTGTGGTTACATGTGCACAACCACAATCCCAGTAGTGGACTTTCTGACCCCAACAGTGGAATTTCCAACCCCGAAGTGGTTTGCAATACGTTTATAGCTGTCTGGTGTTGCCACTTTCCACAGGGAAATAGTTATCTGCTTCTGCACCAGCATGGCTTTACAGAATTGAGTGTTCTGGCTCTGAAGGTTTGGTGTAACCGCCTCACACAACTCCATGAAGGTCTGTTTCCTCACTCAGGGAAGTTTTGAAGCCACTGCTGGTCATCCGAGGTTTCCAAAATGATGTGATCCCTGGATCTACTGGACCAGAAGTGATGACCCAGCCATGGGCATACCATGGCAATACTGGCATTCATCATATCCGTAGCATGGGAGCTTAATGAATAGTCATTGACCTTTAAGGTCAACTGTCTTCAAGATATCAGAAAGTTCTGCTCAAATTCCATCCAGGATATCACCAATCACCTACTCCACTAAGCATTTGTCCTGTGATAAGGAGCAGGAGCAGAACTACATCTTCCCATTGTTCCATGTCTTCCTCCCAGTTTGGCAGGGGGAGATGTAAGCAGAAACTGCCACTGGCAAACATGTGAAGGCAGGAGACAGTACCAACAACACACAGCAGAGTGGTTCTTAGAAAATCTCCCTGTGATGCACAGAACCTTGGGATACCTGAAATGGTAACATTAATGTCATGTAACAACCATTGTAGTGTGGACGCAGGTATACCCATGTACACAGCATTATAGCTATGTTCAGCACAACATATGTGCACACGAGTATAAGGAACATGTGTGAGCAGGGCCAGCTCCAGCATTTTCGCCGCCCCAAGCAGCGAAGCAAAAAAAAAAAAGAGAAAAAGATAAAGCCATGATCGGCGGCACTTAGGTGGCAGCTCCATCGCACTGCTTCATTCTTTGGCGGCAATTCAGCAGTGGGTCCTTCGCTCTGAGAGAGACTGAGGGACCTGCCACCAAATTGCGGCCAAAGACCTGGATGTGCTGCCCCTTTCTGTTGGCCGCCCCAAGCACATGCTTCCTTAGCTGGTGCCTGGAGCCGGCCCTGAGTGTGAGCTTTTATACGGTCAGGTAACCAAGTACGTGCACCAGAGTAGACATAGCCTTATACTGGTGTAGCTATTCCTGTTTGGGAAGGGAAATAAGATATACCCACATAAAGCATGTTTATGTTGATATAGCTGTATTAGGGTTGCCAGATGTCTGGGTTTCGACCAGATTTTCCTGTCAGAAGGGGACCTGTGCAGTGTCTGGTCAGTACTGCTGACTGGACACCAAAAGTCAGGCTGCTGCAGTAACTGCAATCAGCCTCCATCACCAGGAGGGTGGGAAGGGCAGCTGCAGCTGGAGGAGAAGGGAATCCGATAGTGTGCCACATTTTATGAGCTGGGCCGGCTGCCGGGCTCCCAGTCTGTGATGGCTAATCCTGCCTTCTCAGCCTCCTGGGGGCCCAGCTCTCTCCAACCCCTCGCTCCGGGGACCTCCCCTTCCACCCCATCATGCCCTGATTGGGCAGGCAGGCAGGCTCTGGCTCTGCAGGTAGCAAGTGAGTCCTGGAGAAGCAGGAAGCAAAGGACTGGGGGGGGGAGGGGAGAGCAAACAAGCAAGCAACTGGGGGCCTGTAGTGTCCGGTTTTGAAAATTGGAAAGTTAGCAACCCTAAGATGTAACCACACCCCTAGCCAAAACAGCAGACCAAGCCTTAGGCCTGGTCTACACTGTGCGTTTAAACCCATTTTAGTAGCGTTAAACTGATTTAACCCTGCACCTGGCCACACAACGAAGCCCTTTATGTTGATATAAAGGGCTCTTAAAACCAGTTTCTGTACTCCTCCCTGACGAGAGGACAGTAGCGACTGAATATCGGATATGCATGTCGGATTGGTTAGTTGTGCTGCAAATTGACAGTATTGCCTCCGGGCGGTATCCCACAGATGCAACCATTGTGATCCGCTCGGACGCAATCTGAAACTCGGATTGCATCTGGACCACGTTGACAGAAAAGCCCGCCGAACTTTTGCATTTCAATTTCCTGTTGCCATGCGTGCCTTGGCCGCTCTGATCAGCACGGGTGGCGAGCTCCCAAATCCAAAAAGAGCTCCAGCATGGACCGTACGGGAGATACTGCAGATATCTTGATCGCGTATGGGGAGACAAATCGTTCTATCAGAAGCTCCGTTAACAGAGACAAAATCGCCAAAGCAATTTGAATAAACCATCTCTAGGCTATGATACCAGAGTCCACAGCACAGTGCTGTGTGACAGACATAACAGAAAGTCAAAGAGATCCAATGGACGCTCATGAGGAGGGGAGGAGGGTACTGAGGTCCCGCTATCCACGTCTCGCAGTTCCTGGAAAAGTATTTGATTTCTTGGCTGAGCTCCCAATGCCTGTAGGGTCAAACACATTTCATGCGGTGGTTCAGAGTTATTCTGTCACATTACCTCTCCCCCGCTGAAGGAAAAAAGGGAACAAATGTTTTTGACTTTTTTCAATGTCACCCTAGGTCTACTGATGCTGTGGTAATGTGGGTCTTGCAGTGCTGCACACCAGTAATCTTCTCCTGGGCAAATGGTACAGATATGATTGATATCTGTCTTCATCATCATCCTGTGAGTGCTCATATAGAGACTGCTCTCAAGTAGAGCATATAGACATGGAAGGGCACCTGGTAGAAATAGGCATTGACTCCGGGTTATTCCGGTAGATGATAACACGAATGGCTAGGTAATATCTCATCATAGCAACTGGGGGCCAGAGCTCATCAACCCCCCCTTTATGTCTAAAGAAAGATTCTGTATGTCTGACTATCAATGGTGCTGGAGCTGCCTTCCCCTCATTTATCTACACTAAAAGTCAGTGTTTTTCATTCCATGCATTTTTATTACTTCATCTCACACACTGGGGGGGACCCTGCATCGGTAGCCCACAGGAGGGTTGGGGACGGAGGGAAGCAATGGTGGGGTTTTTTGCAGGGCACCCCTAGAATGGCATGCAGATCTCATTCTGAGGAATTCTGACATGATACAGCTGGCTTTCTGGTACACTGGTTCTCTAGTACTACTTGCCCACCTTTCTAGGCAGGACTGACTCTATTTGATACAAATAAAGAAGGAATAAAGCCAGGGAGTCATTCCCATTTTGTCTTTGTGCCCTTGACCAGCTCAGCAAAGTCTCCAGGGCACCCATAACAGCAGCAGACAGTACAGAATTGACTAATAACTATCAAACTAATTGCTCATTTACATGGCATGGCCGATGTACAGAACAACTGTAACCGTCTTACTACCTTGCAACAGACAATGATCGACTGTGGTAGGCGCTACAGTACCACCTCTGTCAGCGTATCTCCGTTACACGACCAGTGACAGCTGACAAAAGCAAACAGGCTCCATGGTTGCTCAGCTATGGCATCTGCCAGGGGCACGTCCAGGGAAAGAAAAAGGCGCGAAATGATTATCTGCCGTTGTTTTCACAGAGGAAGGAATGAGTGATGACATTTACCCAGAATCACCCGTGACACTGTTTTTGCATTGGGATCTCAACCCAGAATTCCAATTGGCGGGGGAGACTGCAGGAACTATGGGATAGCTACCCACAGTGCAATGGTCCAGAAATCGAGGCTAGCCTCGGTACATGGACACACATCACTGAATTATTGTGCTTTGTGTGGCCGCGTGCACTCGACTTTATACAATCTGTTTTACAAAACCGGTTTATGTAAAGTCGGAATAATCCTGTAGTGTAGACGTACCCTTAGAGAGGGTACAGTAGAGAAGTTTGTAACAGCCACAGTGAATAAAGAAATGTTAGTTATTTTGCCATCTGTCTTTATTTTGCTGTTCCGCTTTATTGGATGCTGCAGTGCTGCCAAGAGTGGGGCTAATAGGTATCCCTACTGTGTGCCCTAGTTAGAGCAAAGCACAGAGAGAAGCAAGATTGAGAGGTGGAACAGATAGACCTAACAAAGGATAGAACAGGCTGAGCAAAACCTTTCAGAAGCTGGGCCACCAGAGCAAACATGACTTCATGGAGATGCCCTCTAGCTCAGACATTTCGTGCTATTTTAAACCTTTCTTGGCCTGGATAGATTATAATTCTAAAATGTCTTCTTGGAGAAATTCTCTTTCAAAAATATTTTGCCTCGTATTTTTAGGTCTAGGCAGTTTGATTTGGATCCTCAGTAGTCCATCTACTACTTCAGATTGATTTCAGGGTTTATTTTTTTCCTTTTTAAACATGCCACATGCACCCACACAAATCTGTGCACTTTGTTGTTTTTCATTAAAAAGCCTTCTTTTAATCTTAGCAAATGCTCAGTCTTTTCCACTTCAATAGCCCGAAATTCTCCCCTGGGAGTCATAAGCTCTTTAAATATTTTTAGGTTGCCAGATTTCTTATGTTCTCTCTCCAGGAAGCCAATTTGGTTTCTAGGCTCTTGAGAGTAGTGTAACTTCATCTTTTTGCGTACTCACTGCATCACAATAAAATGCTGCCTAATTGCTGCCTTTGTGGAGTCCCAAAGGTGTAAGTGTTTGTCTCGAGGCTATCGTTGTGGACAATAAACTCTTCTCAGGCTGGAGTTAAGCCTTCTTATTGTTTAAATCTGAGTCATGTAAAACTAGTTTACTAGCAAGAAACCCGTAAGGATCTTGTGTGAAAAATAACGCCCACACCTTGTTTTCCAGCACTATGCAAGGACGATCAGACATAAAGATTTTCAAATGGCTGAATGTATATAATGTACAAAATGTAATAGAAATGCTGAATTTTAAATCAGTTGAAAGGAAACAAAAATGTTTCTGTGGAACTAGGAGCTACTGCTAGACCTCAACAAACCCCTGGTCATCCTTGTTATGTCCTCTTGCTCCTTTCAAGTTGGTTGGAGGAGCAGTTGTTCTTTTCCTAGCTGACCCTTCAATCTGCTATACTTACAGAATAGAAAAGCAATCTGTAAGATCAAGAATACACACTGAGACAGATGTAGCTGTGCTGATTCCCAGAGTAGACCAGACCTAAGAAGCAAGAAAGATTCAGGGCTAGTCTACATGGGAACTTACATCAGCATAGCTACTTCTCTCTGGGGTGTGAAAATCCATTCCCAGAAAGATGTAACTATGCCAATCTAACCCCTGGTGTAGACACTGCTAAGCTGAAGGAAGAATTCTTCTGTCAACCTAGCTACCGCCTCATGGGGAGGTGGATTACCTATGCCAATGGGAGAACCCCTCCTGTTGGCCCAAGTAGTGTCTACACTGACGGCTGGGCTACACTGGAGAAGTGCAGCGCTGGTGGTAGCTTTACAGTGCTGCAACTCACACACCGTCCACACTTGCAAGGCACATCCAGCAGTGTATCTCCCTGGATACAGTGCTGGCTGCACTCTGCCTCTGCCTGGGGAATAACGACTGCAGCGCTGGTGATGCAGTGCTGCTCCGCCAGTGTGGCCACCGAAAGCGCTGTTATTGGCCTCCAGAGGTATTCGGAAGTATCCCAGAATGCCTGTTCAGCCACTCTGCTCATCAGTTTGAACTCTACTGCTCTGGCCTCAGGTGACCCGCCCTTTAAATGCCCCAGGAATTTTAAAAATCCCCTTACTGTTTGCTCAGCCATGTGTGGAGTGCAATCAGTGAATCTTTTCAAGTGACCATGCCTCCACGCGCCAAACGAGCCCCAGCATGGAGCAATGGCGAGTTGCTGGACCTCATCAGTGTTTGGGGGGAGGAAGCTGTGCAGTCCCAGCTGCGCTCCAGCCATAGGAATTACGATACCTATGGGAAGATATCAAGGGCCGTGCTGGAAAGGGGCCATGACCGGGACGTGCTGCAGTGCAGGGTTAAAGTGAAGGAGCTGTGGAGTGCCTATTGCAAAGCCCATGAGGGAAACCGCTGCTCTGGTGCTGCCCCCACAATCTGTCGTTTTTACAAAGAGCTGGACACGATACTTGGGGCTGACCCCACCGCCAATCCGAGGACCACGATGGACACCTCAGAGCAGGGAGGGAGGTGAGGAGGAGAAGTGGGGGGGAGGAGGAAACCGAGAGTGAGGGTACTGGGGTGCGAGGAGACACCCCAGAGTCCCAGGAGGCATGCAGCCAGGAGCTCTTCTCAAGCCAGGAGGAAGGTAGCCAGTCGCAGCAGCCAGTACTTGGTGAAGGACAAGCAGAGGAGCGGGTTCCCGGTAAGCGGTTTTTATTTTCAGGATGGAAATGTTTCAGGACAGGAGGGAGAGTTAGGGCTGCATGCATGCATGCCTAGATGTGGCATAGCCCATTGATGTGGTCTATCACGTTGCAGTAATCCCCTCTGTAATCTCTTCAAAAGTTTCAGCCAGAGCGTGGGCAATGCGCTTGCGCAAGTTTATTGGGAGAGCCACTGTGATCCTTGTCCTAGTCAGGCTAATGCATCCACGCCACTGTGCCACGAGGGGTGGAGGGACCACTGCTGCACACAGGCAAGCTGCATAGGGGCCAGGACGGAATCCGCACTGCTGTAGAAGACCCTCCCGCTCTTCCCAGGTGACCCGCAGCAGCGAGATATCTTGCAGGATCAACTCCTGTGGAAAATGTTGGGAGACTGTTCAGTGTAGGTGCCCCCTGCAGCTGTTTGCTTTCTCCAATGCACAGAAACCCCTGCACAGCCCTGAAGCAATCAGTCCCCTTTACTCGCCATTTCGGGGCTCCTGTGGGTTATGTGCGCTCTCTTTGGCATGGGAAAATTATACTGTTGTGAAGACTGTAAACTCCTTCACTGTGTGGGAATAACTGTCTGAGATATAAACAATGCTGCCTCTGTTAACTGTTGCCTTTTTTGCCTTTCTACAAGCAATCTTGACTTCTCGGATGCCCGTATTATCAACAGCTGAAAGACTCCAAAACCTCCGGAAGAAGCCGC
>NC_133769.1:326121402-326133436 GCF_003597395.2 Chelonoidis abingdonii
GGTCCTTGGCATATTTATTGGTTGGCAAGTGTCTTCCTTTCTGAAAGTTCATTGAATATCTACACATACTCATTTGTGGAACAAGTGAGTGCTGAAAATAGCGAATATTGTTCTCCAACAGAGAATACAAAAATCCAGTCCATTATTGCTTATACATCTGATTAAGCTACAGGACTATGTAAACACAACCTTAAAAATCCACCCAACAAAGACACTCAATTACCAGGATTGCTTAAAATTAATGTAAACATTTTCATAGATTAGATCCAGATAAAGAGTAAATATGTTATGCAGTATCATCTCATATACAGATAAATACAAGATAATTTGCTAGTAAATCTTCATCTGAATATCCAAATGATTTCACAGAAGAATAAAGGGAGCGTCACTGGCGGGGTGTGCTCTTTGGAGGGTCACGATGCCAGTCCAAGTGGGACGCCCCTTAGTTTGCGTCGGCTGCAGTGCATGCTTCTTTGATTCAGAACTTTGACTGAGTCAGGAAGTATCTCAGACTCTGGCTGCAACAGAGCAGGTTACGCGTTATTTCCATCTCAGACCTTTTTGCCTTCCTTCTGTTCTGCATAACTCTCTCCTTAAAAAATATAGCAGCTTTGTGTTCCCTCTGGACTAAACTGGTTTGTTAAGGACCACCTGCGGGTGTCTGCCTCCCTGCTGTCATTTGTCTCTGGCCGTCGCATGTGGGTGTGGTCAAGCTGCTTGCTGCAGACAAGGAGACACTCCCTTCCCCACTTCTGCCGCTCATTTTTAGGGTTTGTAGACCCATTTACAGGAAGAATGTAGTATAATGACCTTTGCCTGACTGTAGAACCTTGTTAGCACCTTTCATCAGAGCACTCTTACTAAAGCAATTTCGAACCACTTCATCTGCAGTCCTATCACCTCTCAGATTATTTATACCAGGTTTACAGACTGGATGGGGAGGCAAAAGAAAGCAACAACGAGACGAGGCACACTGTGGCTATACCTGAACTATATTCTAGAAATTAATGGCAACCGTGGATCAATACTAATTGTGACATTCCAAATAAAATGCTCTCGACTGCAGATAAAAATATCAAGTGAATCTTGGTCCCATTATAATACCTAACAGCATGCTCCCATTGATCGAGTGAGCAAGGAGTTAATCCATGGTTTTGGCTTAAACTGCGCCTCCCCCGCCAGCAAATGCCGACTTGAGCTGCACATAAAACTGTGTCCTTTCTTGACTTGGTTTCTGATTAATAATGAAGGTTTGGCAGATTAAAGAATATGCCCCAGATTATGGAATCAAAGGAGGCGGCAGGACTGTTCTAGATGCGATGAAGACAAGGCTCTGACACAAGCAGTGGGAAAACAGTGCTAATTTGGAGTATAGGGGTGGGAGGGAAATAGACAGAGACACGAATGAACTGGCCTGAAGTAAGACGATCAGTCGAGAGTTTTAAGAACAAGCACACACAAGTGAGGCGATGTTTGAACCTGGAACGCGTGAATGAAACGTGAAGCTGTGGAGTTGTTTAAGACCAAGAGTTAACATGCTGGTATCTTCCTTGTGCAGAACCAGCCAGCATTCACGTTGCTGGGGACGAGCATTTCTGTAGAGTAGCTGAGAAGGCAAGAGGCATTTCACAAAGACAGAGTTCTAGCAGGTGGCAATACCGCAGGCAGCCTCCAGGAAGCGGTGATCATACAACATCGTCCACTTTACAATTATAGTTTGGATTTTCTTCCAAGGTTGTTACAACCATCCAGAATAATATTCTTCACAGGCTCTCGGAAGTCAGGTACATCACATTTACAAATAGTTAAACTGGGACAGCAAAATGTTAATGATACCGTGAGGTGATGCAAAAAGGAGAAAAGAGGAGCAAATGATGATTCTCAGGTGAGAAGATGAGATAGAGGGGATGAAAATGTGTAGAAGTATTCGATCTTACTGGCACCTACGAGGCCTTGTTTACACTTGAAAATGCTCAGCGGCACAGCTCGACTCACTGCTTTAAGCACTTCAGCCCATTGCTACACTTGCAGGTGTGCAGGCTGGGAGTTAGCTGTCTTCATACAACTGTGTAGGGAAGGCGCTGCAGTGTGCCCAACTTTGAAGCTACCAGCGCTGCAGTGTTGCCCGGGATAATAATTATGCCAGTAATTTGCAGTGCTCTTAGGATAGTGCATTAGATGGGCAGTCTATCCATTAGGAGCACCTTGTCCATTTTCGGCGCGTCTGGTTGTGGGAGGGGGCGGGTTCATTTCTGCTTCCTGTCCCAATGCGCCATCATGCATCGCTTTCATCCCGCAATCCCTTATTTTTCCATCACGTTTGCGCCATCTGACTCTCTCACGTTTCTGTGCAGCACGATTTTTCTGTGGGAAATGGAGCTCTTAACCTGCTGAGGAGTTGCTCAGAGTATGTGATAATCTCGCCAGCTCATCATGTTTGGCAAAGTTGAGCATGCCTTAAATCAAGTGATGAGGAGTCCGACATGATTGCGAGTCGCCTGTCGTACTGCACTAAATGGCCTTGCATTCACGGGAATAGCTCAGACCGTTTTGGAACGCCGTTTTGGCTCGGGAAACAAGCATGATGTGGAAATAAGCAGATGGAGTGACTAAGGAGTCCATCGGAAGTCTGGGGATGAACGAGCATGTGGCTGCAGAAACTTTGTGATGAGAAAAAGCCACTTTCATGGCTTTGTCTGACTGCGTCCCCAACCTGTGGCGCAAGACACATAGATGAGAGCTGCCCTGCCCAGTGGAGAGCGAGGGCTATCTTCTGAGACTGTGACTCCAGACAGTTAACCATCACCGCTGCGGTCCGAACAGTTTGGAGTGAGAGCGACGCATGGATCGCTCTGATGCAAGTTTCGCGGCCCTAAAATCGCATCCTGCTGAAGAAGACACCATGCACTTCTAGGGAACTGATATGGCAGACCTGTGTTGTGCATTATGCACAAATGCGGTTTCCCCTAACTGGTCGCAGGGGCATGGGACACGATTTCCTATTAATGACCACACCCCACTGCACCAGAGTAGTTAATCGGAAGGGGTAGTTTCTTATGGTTTCTCCAGCCTATGTGGATCACGGGGGCATTTCATTGACTTGACACAGCGCTGGTCCTGGAAGGGTGCATGATGCAGCATGCTTTCGGACCGCTGGCCTCTTTCAGGAAGCTGCAGCAGAGACTTTTTCCCCAGACCAGAAGAATCGCAGTAGGGGACTTTGAATGCCCATTGTGATCCTGGGAGACCCTGTCACGGAGTGTGGGGTTCCAGCCCGACCCCTCTTCTGGGACCCACGGTGACTTTTATTCCAGCAGTAACAGAAGGTGTATTGGACAACAGGACACAGGTGACAGCCAAGCATTGCAGGCACAGTCAGGACTCCTCCATCCAGTCCTTTGGGTTCACGGTGCTTGATCCCGAGCTCAGGATCCCGTGAATTCGCCCCACACCCCCAAACCAAACGTCCTGCCCTCCTTCGCCCGCGAATCCTTGATTCCCTTTTCCTCCGCCACAGGAGCTCTCCCCTCCCCCTGCCGGGTTCGGATTACAACCTGACTACCTGTCTCACAACTACAGACATCCCCTGCTTTCTCGTCCCCACCACAGACAGCCCCCTACCTTCCCGTCCCCACACAGACAGCCCCACTCCATCACGACAACGCTGCCCCCTTTGGAACTGGAATGAGCAGGGTCACTCTGCCAGTGACCTGGCGAAGTCAGGGCCCCCTCTTCGCGGACAACGCGTCACCTATCAGTGGCACTTCCCTCACATGGACCACGTACCCATGTCACTCAGTCCTGCTAGGAGCAGAGGCTCCACTCAGGACTGGCTGATTGGCTCCTTTCATCTGGGGCAG
This sequence comes from Chelonoidis abingdonii, assembly GCF_003597395.2. Classification (NCBI taxonomy): domain Eukaryota; kingdom Metazoa; phylum Chordata; order Testudines; family Testudinidae; genus Chelonoidis; species Chelonoidis abingdonii. Next base: position 326,125,263 of record NC_133769.1, read on the forward strand.
CAGGTCAGGGGAGAGTGGCTGTGTACACGTTGAAGTGTCGCCCAAAGAGATATGGGCCTAGCTTCTTAAGGGCCACACCATGCCAGCATTCCTCTGGAAATGGACCGCGTAGTTTGCTCCCGGGGTAGCAGCTTCTTACTCAGGTCACGATGCGGGTGTCTCTCCCCTTTTCATCCTCCTGCATTACGCCGCCCCAGTCCCGTGTCTGAGGCGTCGGTGAACACCATAAAGGTTTTTGTCAAAATCTGGGTTCGCAGAACTGGGCCACTGGACCAGAGCCTCCTTCGCCGCCCGGAAGCTCCTGGCACGCTCGGTCCAGTTACCTTGTCTGCTTCCCCTTTTTGTCACAGTTCAGGTGATAGCGCCGTATGGCGCGTAAGTGGGCGCCACCTTCGATAGTACCCCGCTCCCAATAAGGCCTGGCCCTGCTTCTTGGTTTGGGGAGCAGGCCAGTCTCTGATCACCCTCAGCCTGGTGGTCCGGTTTCAGCAGCCGCTCCCCACCCGATGCCCAGGTAGATACTTCCGCCATCCCACCTTGCACTTCTCAGCCTTTCGGTTAACCCAGCCTCTGTATTGTTTTAGGACTTGTTACCTGGGGAACATGGTCCTGCCCAGTCTGGCTGAAGACGCAGATGTCCGTCAAAATAGGCCCGGCAAAACTCTCCATCCCCTCGAGCTGAATCCACCAGGCGCTGGAAGGTGGCCGGGCTCCCTGAGGCCAAAGCAGGGTCAGAACTCGTAGAGCCCCAGAGGGGGATAAAGGCCGATTTCAAGCCTGGCATCTGCGATCCAGCGGCCTTGCCAGTAGCCTTGGTAAGATCGCATGGGTGGTGAGGTACCGAGCACCTCCAGCTTGGTCTAGGACTTCGTCAGGCGCTGGGCCGTGTGGTAGGCTATCAGTAATCGGTGATGGCCTTGAGTTCTCGATCGTCACACAGAACCGGATTGACCCATCCTTCTTGGGGACACATGCCGACTGGCGGGCCCAAGGCTGGAACTGCCTGGTATCACACCCAAAGCCAGCCTGTACCCTGACCTCTCTTTCCGATCCTTGGCAGTTTCACAGTGATCGCGAAAAGGGGAGCTCATATAGGGGGATGTGAACCTGTCTCCACTCTGGTGGACAGTCAAATTAGTGGTCCAGGCTGGTTGGAAAACAGCGTTCGGTACAGATGCAGCACCCCTGCTGATTCTCGGCGTGGCTGCCTGGTCCGCTGTCATAGAGAGAGGGATCGCCTCCGGGGGCGACACCAGCTTTTGTCCCAGGAATAGATTCACACCAATTGGTGTCGATCTCCTCTGCCCTCCCTGTCACCACACGGCAACACGCACATTCCCCCTGTCATAGTATGGTTTCAGCATGCTCACATGTACACCCGGGTTTGACAGCTCCACCCACATACGTTACCTCATTCGTGCTTGGATTACTTTGAAGGGTCCTTCCAGGCGGACCTGGATTGTTTTTCCTCACGGGGATTAGACGCAATCACCTGATCCCGGGGCAAAAGGCCCGGGCCCCGGGCCCCGTGCGAGTCATCACCAGACCTTCTGCTTCTTGGGCCTCCGGGCCAGATTCTCCCTGCCGAGCCCAATGAGCCTCGGCAGTCTTCCGGAAGGTAGGGACTACTCCACCACTGACTCTCTGCTGGGAGTGGCCTTCCCTCCCATTCATTTCATATCCAGTGGGCGGCAGGCGGGGGGCCTGGGCCCCCTTACTCCTTCCCCATACAACAGTTCGAAGGCGAAAACCCGTAAGACTCCTGGGTACTCCTGTAACTGTGAACAGCAGGTTGAGTAGTATTTTGTCCGCGCAATCCTGCGGGTGCTGTTCATAAATGTTCTTTAGCATCATCTTCAGTGTCCAGTTGAACCTTTCCAGCCCGCCGTGGAGGGGATATACGCTGAGGGCCCAGTTGTGCTGCACCCACATTTCTGCCATAAGGACCGGAGGCAGGGTCGACATGAAGTTGACGCCTGATCCAGTAAGACCTCCTTGGGAAGAACCACCCGGCTGAAAATGTCGCAAGTGCATCTGCCACTGTCTCGCTCAATTGAGGACAAGGCCACCGCCTCGGGGAGGGGTAGCGAGTGCAAAATCCCACCACCGGATGTATTTTCCCTACGGTCCTTCTGAGAGGTCCACTAGTCCATGGCCACCTTCTGGAAAGGTCTTCCTCATGATGGTAAAGGACCCAGCTGGCTTTCCCCTTGTCCGGCCTCCCCACCTCTGCAGGGGTCACAGGATTGCGTATGTTCGGACATGCGGTAAAGACACCCAAGGCGTAAAAGGTTCGTAGCAGCCTCGCCTGGTACGGCGCGATTCCCGGTGTCCTGCGGAGGGAGTCATGGGCCAGGTAACAGCAGCTTGTGGCGAAACTTCTGTGGGAACCACCAGCTTGCTCTCTGATCCCCATGGTCACTCCTACGACCTCCTGGGAGCCCTTCTCAGTACGAGGAACCCTTCTCCCACAGAAACCTCTCCTTGCAACTCCGCTCAGGGTCTGTTCCGCACACAGGTCAGCTGGTCCTGGGCCTTCCGCAGGAGGATACTTTTGCAACCTGCGCCTGGAACTCAGCAGCTGGGACAGGGTATGGGAACAGCTCTCTCTTGCTGGCTGGGTTGAGGCTGCCACCTCTCTGAGCCGTCCCCTGGGTGCTCCCGCCCCCCAGGTTTAGGGCCTGCACCTCGGGCTGAGTACCGTTCCACCGTTTCGGGGTGCAGTGCCTCTTTGCCACTCTGACTACGAGTCACGACCAGGGCACTCTGTGCTACTAGGCCAGTCCTCAAGGTCCCATTCATTAACACGTCTGTGCGGCCAAATATGGGGTACCCCCTATGTCCTTGGGGCCTCCTTTGCTCCCACTTCAAGCTTCTCGCCACGGGCATCCTGAAGGGTCCCGCCCCGCCCATCAGGGCAGGTAGGTGCGGGCACCACCCGACTGAGCCCACCACCTCGGCGGTCAGCGGCACCTCTGCACCGTGTCCAGTACCCGATGACCTCCCTCCCAATTCTACCTCCAGGAAACAATGCACATCTTTCCAGCAGGGGGCGCCGTGCGCCCACCTCGGTAAACTAAGAACCGGGGCTGAGCTTCCCGCCCCCCAGAGGAGCTGACCTGGGGACCTTCCTCCCTCCTCTGGTGATGTGCACCCCCCTTTCCCGGAACTGTAGCCGGTCTTCACGATTGGGTTTTACACCGTCACCCTCTGCGGGTTGGGTCTGCTTTGGCTTCCCTGAGCTTGGGGCACTGGCCCCCGTATGTGGCCTCTTTGGCCCACATTGATACAGCCCATGTTCGTGGTCCCCTGAGTGGTGTCGGAGGGACCTGGCACTGGGAGTTCCTTTGGTGGGGTTCTCCATAAGCCCCCGGGAGGTCCCTGATGAACTCTCTCTCTGTGTGGAGGCCAGGCCTGTCTCCTTCGAGACTCCTCCCTTGCTCACCCCTGCCCGGGGCTGTCCACAAATTGGTCGGCAGTTGGCCTGCGTGTGCGGGTTTCTCCGGCTTCTGCCTCAACCACAGCTCCGATTCTCTCTCTTTTTTCATTTCCCACAGAAATCGTGCTGCACAGAAACCGTTGAGAGAGTCAAGATGGCGCCAAACGTGGATGGAAAAATAGGGATTGCTGGGATGTAAAGCGATGCATCATGGCGCATTGGGACAGGAAGCAGAATGACCCGCCCCCTTCCCACAACCGACGGCGCCAAAATGGGACAAGGTGCTCTATGGGATAACTGCCCATAATGCACTACTCCTAAGAGCACTGCAAATACTGCAAATGTGGCAACACTGCAGCGCTGGTAGCTGTCAATGTGGCCACACTGCAGCGCTTTCCCTACACAGTTGTATGAAGACAGCTGTAACTCCCAGCGCTGCACACCTGCAAGTGTAGCCAAGGCCTGAAGTGCTACAGCAGTGCAGCTCTGCCGCTGTAGCATTTTAAGTGTAGACAAGCCCTCAGTGTCGACATACTTTCTAACATCTTTCCATCCCCTCTATCTCTCTTCTCACCTGAGATCACTCATTTGCTCCTCTTTTTCCTATTCTTGGCATCACCCACGGTATCAGTTAACATTTTGCTGTCCCAGTTTAACTATTTGTAAATGTGATGTACTACTTCCTAGAGCCTGGTGAGAATTAATTACTTGATGCTTGTAACAACCTTTGGAATGAAAATCCAAAGTATAATTGTAAAGTAACGATCGTTGTATGATCACCGCTTCTGGGAGGCTGCTCATGTATGCCACTGCCTGAACTCTGTCTTTGCTGAAATCCCTCTCCTTGCCTCTAGCTACTCTACAGAATGCTCTGTCCCCAGAACAGTGATGGCTGGGCTGTTCTGCACAAGGAAGAACCAGCATGTTACTCTTGGCCTCAAACAACTCCACAGGCTTCACGTTCATTTCAGCGTCCAGTTCAACATCGCCCCTCTTGTTTCTAAAACTCTCCATCGTCTTACTTCAGGCAGTTTCATTCTGTCTCTGTCTATTTCCCTCCCCACCCTCTTTATCCATTTAGCACTGGTTTTCCCCACTGCTTGTGTCAGAGCCTTGTCTTCCATCCCATCTAGAACAGTCCTGCCGCCTCTTTGATTCCATAACTGAGGGCATAATTTTACTGCAAAACCTTCATTATTAATGCAGATAACCAAGTCAGAAAGGACACAGTTTGATGTGCAGGTCTCAAGTTGCATTTGCTGCGGGGGGAGGTCGCAGTTAAGAAAAACCATGGATTAACTCCTTGCTCCACTGAAGTCAATGGGAGCTTTGCTGTTGACTTAAATGGGGACCAAGATTTCACTTGATATTTTTATCTGCAGTCGGAGAGCATTTATTTTGGAAGTCACAATTAGTATTGAATCCCACGGTGCCATTTTTAGAATAAGTTTTCAGAGTATAGCCACAGTGGCTCTCGGTGCCTCCTCCATCCATCTGTAAAACTGGTATAATAATCTGAGAGGGGAGTGAGGCTTAGCAGATGAATGTTTGCAAATTGCTTTGAGATGCTCTGATGAAAGGTGCTACCAAGGTTCTACAGTCATGCAAAGGATCATTATACTACATTCTCCCTGTAATGGGGTCTACAAACCCTATAATGAGCGTAGGCAGAAGTGGGAAGGGAGTGTCTCCTGTCTGCAGGCAAGCAGCTTGACACACCCACATGCGACGGCCAGAGCTGCCAAGCAGGGAGGCAGACACTCCCAGGTGTGCCCAGTAGGGGACACAAAGCCTGCTATAAAGGAGAGAGTGCAAACAAGGAAGGAAGGCAAAAAGGTCTGAGATGGAAATAAGGTAACACCTGCTGCTGGTTGCAGCCAAGAGTCTGAGGATCACTTCTGGACTCAGTCAAAGTTCTGAATCAAAGAAGCATGCTGAGCCGACGCAAACTAAGGGGGTCCCACCTATGACGGCAGCAGTGACCCTCCAAAGGAGCACACCCGGCGCCAGTGACGCTCCCTTTCTCTGTAAATCAATTTGTGATATTTCAGATGAAGGATACTATGCAAAATTATTTGTATTTTATCTGTATATGAGATATACTGCTATACATATTTACTCTTTATCTGAGATCTATCTATGGAAAAATGTTTTACATTAATATTTTAAGCACAATCCTGTAATGATTGTCTTTGTTTGGGTGGATGTGTTTATAAGGTTGTGTTACATAGTCCTGTAGCTTAATGCAGAATGTATAAGCAATATGGCTGGATTTTTGTATTTACTGTTTGGAGAACAATATTAGCTGATTTATTCAAGCATCACTTCCACAAAATGAGTATGTTTAGAATCTCAATGAAACTTTCAAAAAGGAAAGACACTTTCCACCATAAATATTAGCCAATGACTGTGTCTAAAAAGGTACTCTTGGGGATAATTAGAAAACCAGTTTATATTACAGCTGTACGTCACACTGTACGTACATGTAGTCTGTACATTTCTTTTTCTTAAAAACATTTAGGGACAAATTGTCCCCTGAGGGTTATTCCTGAATACAAGACTACAAGCTCCACTACACACTCTATCTATAATTACACATGCCTCATAAGTGCAGGTGACATCCATGGGATAAATTGCTAAGCTCTGATATGTAATGTCCTATATTAGTAATTTACATTGAATTATACTTGGATGACTTACGTGACGAAGAATATAATCAATATTGCATATGTCATGGCTGACAAAGCTTCACACGACGAGTATAATCCATTTCACTTTTTATATGCTCATCACCTCAACAGAGTGTCACTGGACTTTAGGATGTCCCCGTGGGATGGATTTTCCATTTAGTCCTCTGATTTAGCAGGAGTATAGAATTGCTGATACAACAACTGATTACAATGTGACAGGGCCTGTGTGGGGTGTTTTATTACAGCTAGTATGTGAAGTATCTTGTGCTCATGACTAGCGGTATTAGCTGCATTTGTTTTCAAAGACTTGTATAAAAATGATGCAGTGGCACAGTCCAGAATCTCACCCCACTAATTTCTCCAAAAACATAACTTGTAATGATTAAAAATTGATTGTATTCTCGGTTTGTGGTCATCCATGGTAATTTGTGCTAACACACAAAGGCAGATTAATTACATGATGTCTATATGATACTATGTTATATGATGAGACACATTACTGCTAGATATTGGACAAGTTCTCCTAATAGTGGCCATTACTGGAAAAAATACTGCTGAATTTGAGTGGCTTCTAGCAAGCCTTAACAGAGACTTAGGCTATTCTACGCTACAAAGTTAGGTCAACATAAGTGGACTTGTGTCAACCTAGTGGTGCATGCGTCTACACTACAATTTGTCTCCCGTCAATGTAAGCAGCCCACTACAGTGATGCAGTCGATACTGCATTAGTTGTATTGACCCTCCAGCAGTTGTCCGACAATGTCCCTGATACTTGGACAATGGTCACAATTTCGAACTTCACTGCCCGGGGTCACAGAGACCAGAAGCCTACCTGCCCCCCCACTTTTAAAAATTCTGGCATGTTTTTGAAATGCCTTTTCCTGATTGCCCACTTTGGTCAGTACACCTATCAGTTCTCCTTTGTTGTGTGCATCTGACCAAGCCGGTTCCATGCACATAGACTACTGGACGTGCTCCTGCCTGGAGCAGGCCCAAAGTCTTGGATCTCCTTGGCTTGTGGGTAGAAGAGAGTGTGCAAGAACAGCTATGGAAAGCTGCAGAAATATTGACACCTATGCGCAGAATGCACAAGGGATGCTGCAATGGGAATAGGAACATGAAAGTCAAGAAGCGACGAACAGCAGAGGCTAACAGAGGGAGTTTTCCTGGGATCTGTCCTTGAGGAGGTACACTAAGTGCTGCATTAGGGGAGCTGTGTTGGTGAGTATCTGAGTGTCTGTTGCAGGGGACAGTTTGTCAGTTGGACTGTGTGCTTGGTTGTCTGATTGTTTGTTTGAACAGTGTGAATTGGGAGTGCTTTGTTCCAGGTGGGCCTTGAGTGGGCCTGACTGCTATAAAAAGGCAGTCAGCAGCAAACCAGCTGAGCGGCGAACAGCAGAAGCTAACAGAGGGAGTTTTTCTGGGAGTTCGCCTGGGGAAAGCCTACTGAGGCTTTCATCTCTCAGGCTTTTGTGAGTTGCTTCAACAGCTGAGGAAGCTCCTAGAAGGAAGAAATTATGAAAGGTGAGCATTCAGCTGTTGTAACCTGCACAGGTTGTGCCATGTTTGTCTTTCTTCCACAGGACAGAAGTGACTTTGTGTGTACAAAGTGCAAGCTGGTCTCTATATTGGAAGAGAAGGTTCAAGGTCTGGAGCAACAAGTATCGACCCTGTGTTGCAAAAGAGAAAATGAAGACTCAGGATATGCTTCTACGGGCACGACGTCCTGAAGAATCGGAGCAGGCTGTACAGAGAGGAGAGAGGGATGGTGAAGAAATTTGGCAGCATATGACCTCCAGAAGAAGAAAGAGGAGTGTCCATGTACCAGCAATGGAGATACAGGTGAGCAACCATTTTCATGTTCTTTCCACAAGTACTAATGCAGAGAGTGGACTAGATGATACATCTGAGAGAAGGCAGCAGAAGGAGACTCTACCGATTGGAAGGCATGAGATGCACTGTCCTAGGGATGGGGGTTCCACAACCACCGCTCCCAAGAGAAGGAGGAGGGTGGTGGTGGTTGGGGACTCCCTCCTCAGGGGGAC